>NW_015387029.1:381674-400315 GCF_001527695.2 Protobothrops mucrosquamatus
CCCCCCCCCCCGCCTGCCCAAGGACAAAGGCCATTGTTCCAGCTTGACCCCCCCCTCCCCAATTCCTTCTGTTTCTAATTCTTCCTTTTTCTGTAATGAGGGGATTACAAGGGAAGGGTCTTTTGTGCAGGAGGAGACAGTTGGGGGGTGGGAGGGAGGGAGGGGAAGGGACCGCCCCCCCCAACCCAGCCCAGCCCGGACCTTCTGCTGGCTGCTGAACGGGGAGAAGGGGGGGGAGGAAAGAGGCTCATTTAGAGCAATTACTTTGCCCGGCACGGTGGCTGTCAATCACTCTTAAAGGGGAAGGCCGCCAATTAATCAGCCCGACTTAATCCCGCGACTCGTTGGCAATCTGCGAGGTCGGTCCGCGGACAGCTCCGAGACCCAGCCGGACGGGAGACCCTGCAGAGAGACTCGTGCGCAAATATATATATATCTATATCTATAGATCAAAAAGTTCCACCTGCCCAGGTGCTCCAGCCAGGTAACCATGGTTAGGCTTGCCTCTGTAGCTGGGATTGGCTTGGCTTGCCCTCCCCCCCCCTTCCTTTGGCTTTGGCAAAAGATGCCCCTTTGGGAAGAAACCCCCCCCCCCGCTGGCCTGCGGGGATTCCCGGTTTCCCAAGGGGGGGGGAATGCTGATTCGGGAAAAGTTGGTTCTTCTCCGGCAGGGAGTTTTGTTAAGACGTCCCGTGGAGTCTCGGGTCAGATGCTGGGGAAAAAAAGTGGGGGAGCATTTTAATAGGGCTCAGAGGCACCCTTGATATGCAAGGGTCCCCTTAAAAACTAGAAGTTTTAAAGAAGAGATTTGTCTGAAATTTCCCACCTGAGCAGGGGGCTGGACTAGAAGACCTCCAAGGTCCCTTCCAGCTCTGTTATTCTATTCTATTCTATTCTATTCTATTCTATTCTATTCTATTCTATTCTATTCTATTCTATTCCTTATTCTATTCTGTTCTATTCTCATATTATATTCCCTCCTGTCAACAATTGGGGGTACTTTCCTGCCGCCGCCCCCCCCCCTTTCCAAAGGATTCCAACCACAGAGAAATGCCGGCCCCGTCTCCATCCAATTTTCTCAGAAAAGGAATCTCACCCCTTACAAGTCATGGGGGAAAAAAAATCTGCTTCCCCCCCCCCCGCTTTTCTTTTTTCTTTTGGTTCTGCTTGAATCCCCCCCCCCCGGCATGTATTGGGGAGGGGGGTGAGCTTTTTCTAATTTAGCTAGCCGGCCCCCTCCCTTGGGCAAACGCATTTGGGCACAGTGTCCCAGTTTTAGGACATTTCAATATTTTAACCCAGCGGGCGCCACGGCGAAAATGCCTAAGCTACATAATACATAATACATAAGCTACATAAGCTAAAGGTTGACCTGTTCTTGGGATACCCAGGAAAGTATGGTTTGGAAGGAACCGACTTTGGGATGGGGGTTGCCTGCCAAACTCGGTGTAAAATTCAAAAACCCAAATGGAATTGATTGCTTAATAAAAAAAGAAGAAGCCGCAGCGAGGGAGAAAGGAATCCACTGTGGTCAACCCTTTCCCACAAGTATAAAAAAACAAGAGATAAGAATAAATCAACCGGTTGATATATCCGTAAGCGGGAACATCCCGGCCTTGGCTTAGAGAGGACGCTTTCTTATTGTTACTGTCAAGTTGCGGTGGTTGTTAATCGAGCAACAACAACCCGCTGGGGTGTGTTTTACATTATTTTTGCCATCCGCTTACAATTTCGCTCAGATTGCAAGGGTCAAGACGCTGCACCTTGAATGTGGCAGATGTGGCAGATATACAGACATACACTTGGCTTCCTGCTCAGCAGGTTTGGGCTGGTATTTTGTGTGTGTGTGTGTGTGTGTGTGCGCCCCCCTCCCCAGGCTTTTTAAAGATTTCACTTGCAGGGTGTCAGGGTCAGTTTCCCCCCCCCCCCCCGCACCGTGAGAGAGAAGGAAAAATGTTGGAGAAAGAAGAGAAAGATTCGTTCTGTATTATCGCCCGGTTCAGGGTTTCGAATGGTGGATTTAAGTTGCAAATTCTGCCAGGATGTTGAAGAAATTTCCCCAGAGGAAATTGGCTGGATGTCTTGAAGCCAATCCTAGATATAAGATGTTTTGATTTGCAGTTCTTGGATTGAGAAAGGGGTTGGGCTGGATGACCTCAACAGCCTAAGAGTCAAGAAAATGTAAGAAAATGTTTCCATAAAGNAGGAGGAGGAGGCATGAAGGGTTGTTTTCTTGCAGATGTTTCATGACCCAAACTAGGGACCATCACCAGTGCTACTCAAGAAAATGCTTGTGGTACACAACAAGGAATTGTACTTTAATTGCATTTCTTGAGACCCTGTTACTTACATCAAGTAGATATAACAAGTTTTTTAACAGCTTCTTCCCACAAAAGAAAACTCAGCTTAAGAGCAGGGACTCCAATCTTCACCTAGAACATGATCAAATGAGAATTAATTGGAGTACATGAACGGGGTCTCCTGTCTGAGCAGGGGGTTGGACTAGAAGACCTCCAAGGTCCCTTCCAACTCCGTTCATTCTGTTAAATTCTTAGATGCATTCCCCCCCCCATCTCAGTCCTGGGGGAGAGTAAAACTCTCATTGGGTCTTCCGGGAGTTTTATCCCACAGTCAAGGTACTCACTAGAATCCACAGGCTGCTTTTCCAAGGCGCCAAAGCGAAAACATCTCCGCTGTTTACAGAGAAGCTGAACCAGGCGTCTCTCCACCCCCCTCGCCCCATTTTCCTCCCTCCCCGCAGCGATTCTCAGGCTGTTTCGGAAATGTGTCTGCAACGTGGGCTGTTGCATTGTCCACCGTGTGGCTGCGGTAGAACAAGTCTCCTAATAGGGGGTACCTTGCTCAATAGTAGTAACTGTGAGAGGGATCTCGGAGTCCTAGTGGACAATCATTTAACTATGAGCCAGCCGTGTGCTGCAGCTGCCAAAAAGCCCAACACAGTGCTGGGCTGCATTAACAGAGGGAGAGAATCAAGATCACATGAAGGGTTAATACCACTTTACAAGGCCTTAGTAAGGCCACACTTGGAATCCGGCATCCAGTTTTGGTCACCACGATGTAAAAAAGATGCTGAGACTCTAGAAAGAGTCCAGAGAAGAGCAACAAAGATGATTAGGGGACTGGAGGCTAAAGCATATAAGGAACGGTTGCTGGAATTGGGTATGTCTAGTTTAATGAAGAGAAGGACGAGGGGGGGACATGATAGCAGCCTTCCAATATCTCAGGGGCTGCCACAAACAAGAGGGAGTCAAGCTATTTTCCAAGGCGCCTGAAGGCAGGACAAGAAGCAACGGGTGGAAACTAGTCAAGGAGAGAAGCAACCTAGAACTAAGGAGAAACTTCCTGACAGTGAGAACAATTAACCAGTGGAACTCCTTGCCTCCAGAAGCTGTGAATGCTCCAACACTGGAAGTTTTTAAGAAGAGACTGCACAGCCGTTTGTCCGAAATGGTGTAGGGTTCCTGCCTGAGCAGGGGGTTGGACTCGATGACCTCCAAGGTCCCTTCCAACTTTATTATTATTATTATTATAAGGGGCTTAAAAAAAGGCCCCGGGGCCCAGGGGCGGTGAAATGAGGAGGGTCCTGCCAGTAAGGAGGAGGAGGTGGACACTTTGCACCCCAGCCCCCCTGGGAGGGGGGAAGCGCTGCCATTGTCCGAAATCAGTACTCTCTGGAATCAGCGTGGCTGCTGCCAAAAATTCGTGTTTTCCGAGAACCGTTGGCAGAACCGTTAGGAGATAAGGATGCCAAAGGAGAAAGTTGAGAAATGAAGACCCTAACCCAACCCTGGAAGAGGAAGGTTGGTCTAGTGCAGGGGTAGGCAACCTTGGCTCTTTTATGACTCGTGGACTTCAACTCCCAGAATCCCTGAGCCAGCTGTGCTGGCTCAGGAATTCTGGGAGTTGAAGTCCACGAGTCATAAAAGAGCCAAGGTTGCCTACCCCTGGTCTAGTGGTTAAGGCACCAAGTTAAAACCGGGAGACGGGGAGTTCTAGTCCCATCTTGGGCGTGAAAGCTGGCCGGGTGGCTTTGGGCCAATCACCAGGAGACCAGGAGTTCTAGTCCCGCCTTAGGCATGAAAGCCGGCTGGGTGCTTTTGAGACCACGCCAGGTGACCGTGAGTTGTAGTCCTGATTTAGAAATGAAAGCCAGCTGGGTGACTGTGGGCCAAACATGAGGAGTTCTACCTTCATGAAAGTCAACTGGGTGACTTTGGGTCAATCACCAGGAGACGGGGAGTTCTAGTCCAGCTTTCTTCGTGAAAGGCGGCTGGATGGCTTTGGGCCAATCACCGGGAGATGGGGAGTTCTAGTCCCACTTTAGCCATAAAAGCCAGGTAGGTGACTGGGCCAGTCACCAGGAGACGGTGAGTTCTAGTCCCGCCTTAGGCATGAAAGTCAGTTGGGTGAGTTTGGGCCAATCATCAGGAGACGGTGAGTTCTAGTCCTGCCTTACTGACTTTGGGTGACTTTGGGCCACTCCCTCTCAGCCCTGCCCACCTCACAGGTTTGTTGTGGGGAAAAGAGCAGGAAGAAACTGTGTTGGATAGGTTGCTTCCTTGCGTTATTTGCCAAATTCATAAAAGTGGGATACAAATAAATACATTTTGCAGCAATAAAGCAGAAGTCCGGTAGTCCTTGCGTTGTCTGTTGCCTGACCTGGTCTGCCACGAAAGGCCGAGGGTCTTTTGTGTTTTGCCAGGTCAGGGATGAATTCAGGTGCCCCACTGCTCCTAAGTGACTGGAAAACAGGATGATCTGGAAACGTGGGGCAGAAGCCCCCTTCAGGCTTGGTGGGCCAACGCTCCACCTGGCAGAAGATTACTGCCTGGTGCCCTTTTCATTTCGGATATGCATTTCTCAGCATCTCTCAGGAGAAGCAACTTCAATAGTGGCATAAGAGAGAGGGGGGAGGCACCAGGGGGCCCTGGGTTCAAGTGCTGCACCTCAGTTTCAAATCGTTCTCTTAAGAGTCTTTCCTTTTAAGCCGGGCGGTCCTTCAGTTGGCCGGCCTCAGATGGGGTAATGGATAACGTTGATAGAGTTCTCCAGATGTTGCATGTCCACAGGGTGTGGGGACATTGTGTGCATCAACACAATCAGCGTGACGGTTGTGACTGTGATTGGAGGCCCACCCTGGGCACAGTTGTCCCCTGTGCTGGCATCATTTGGGTGCCATTTTCCAGGCTTTTGAACAAGGTTTGGATGGTACTTTAATAATTCGCGATGTTTTTAGTTTCTGAATGAGTGCCTTGCAGCTGCTTAGTTGATATAGTGTATTTATTTTGCGTTTTCTTCACATTATGTTTTTAGTGCATTTGTTTTTAATGCAAACTGCCCAGAGGGCAGCTTTGACTGTCAGGTGGTTTAAAAAAAATTAATGAATGGTTTTTAAAAATATTTTTTTAAAAAAGTAGGCAGGGCTTCAAACGCATAGTGGCAAACACCGTCTTGAATTTTTTCACCCTTCCCAGATGGCTTCTGCAAAGCAGAACACAAGAGAGAATATTCATAACCAGGAACCTTGCAGTCTTTTCAGATCAAATTCTAAATCAATGTTTATTTGCTTCTTAATTTGACCTTGACGGACTCAGAAAAGGCACTTTGCATCCTAAAAACCCAAAACTAAACTCCAGATTAAACCAGGAGTCTGCCTTGCGGATTAAGCAAGAAGGGCCTCTGTCAAACGGTGCCGTGGAGAGATGCTCACCTTCGGCCTTCTGGCCGGCCAGCCCTCTCCTGCCCTCATCCAGGTGACTCCATTCCTTCCCTCTCCCCCACAATTTACAGAGCCCAAATAGTGCACTCCTTTTTAGAAGGGGGGAGGTTAAATCACATTTCTGTTGTTTTGCTGAGAATGCCGAAGGTTGTGGTAAGAGAAGAGTTGGAGGTCTTGACATAAGGGGGGGGGGCTTCCCTGCCCTGGCCAGTTCTGCTGGGGGGGGGTGTTGGCTGATGCTTTTAATCAGCAGGGCTAATGAGTTTCCCTCCTGATCTTTCAGCTCTCCTGTCGCCAGCCAGCTCGAGAATCCAAATAAAACTTCAGATTTATTCAGTTTCCTAAAATCTTAAAAGTTTATTCAATACACGGCGTGGTTCTGTCGAAGCAAAACTAACTGTGAGGTTCCCAGTTCATAGACTCAAACAACAGTTTTCCCAGCCAAACTCCCAATGTCATACGTAATCCATCTTAACGTTCCACTTTGTTATGGGAACCGTCTGCTTCAAATCCACACCTGTTCTGGGGTCCTTGACAAGGCTTCAGGCTCCCACAGTCTGCAGCTGAATGGAAGAAGCTTCATTTCTCCATCTACCCGCTTGAAAGTAATGCCTCCCACTCCCCTTTTTCTAAAGGCAAGTTGAAACACAGAGGCACGTAGCTGCTAAAGTTTCGGGCATCACATTTTCAATCTTTCGACCAACATTGTGTGCCTGATGCAATTGCTAATCTATATCTATATATCTATATGTGCATCTATATCTGGGGGAAAAAAAACCTTTCTCAGGCTTATAGGTGGTCTGTATCTTTCTCAAAGTTAGGTCCTTTATCCCGAGGCCGGGAAGTTTGAAGCTGCTTTCTCTCTCTGCTGCCTGTTACTTCCTTGCCATCATTGGCGGACCGACTGTTTCCTTGACTTTTTTTTTTGTTTTTTATGGGTTGAAAGTAACTTTGTATTATTATCTTTGACTTGGGTTGCAAGTCTTTGTTCATTTTGAGAATTTTGCTTTCCTGACTTCATCTTTGCAGATTCGGGTTATCTGCTGATACTCTGCCTTAGTTACGTGTCCCTCTTTCCAATTTTTGTACTTATCCTTTTGGTCTTTCAGTTTATCAGAAAGATCTTTGTGCAACCATGCTGGTGTGTTCTTAGATTTCTTGTTTTTCTTTTTCATTGGTATTGTGCTGGACTGGGCTTTTATGATCATGTTTTTTTAGAGTTTCCCAAGCTACTTGGCTTGTTTTCCCCTTTAGGATTTTCATCCATGGAATTCTCCCCAACCTCTCACTCTCTAAATTTGTTAAAATCAGTTCTTTGAAAGTTTAAGGCACTGGTTTGATTATGTTGTATTACTTGTGTCTGCGTTATATTGAATTTCAATATTACTATTCTATTCTATTCTGTTCTGTTGTTTCTTGTTCTATTCTGTTCTGTTCTATTCATTCCACTCTATTCTGTAGTCTGTTCTCTATTCTATTCTATCCATCATATCTATATCTGTCCCTCTGTCTCAGAGACACTGTCTGACTCTGTCTCTGTCTGTCTGTCTGTCTGTCTGTCTGTCTGTCTGTCTCATCTATCTATCTATCTATCTATCTATCTATCTATCTATCTATCTATCTATCATCTATCCATCCATCCATCCATCCATCCATCCATCCATCCATCTATCTATCTATCTTATCTATCATCTATCTATCTATTTATCATCTATCTATCATCTATCTATCTATCTATAGATGATAGACAGAGAGATAGAGATACAGACATAAAGGGCAGATGATTGGATGGATGGATGGATGGATGGATGGATAGACGGACGGACGGACAGACAGACAGACAGATAAATAGAGATAGAGATACAGACATAAAGGGTAGATGATTGGAGAGAGAGAGAGAGAGAGAGAGAGAGAGAGAGAGATATCTATGTAATCAATGGACCCATTCTGCAGAGGTATTTGGAATCCAAATACAGGTGGCTCTCGGATTAGGACAATCCACTTAGTGACCATTCGTAGTTACCATGGACACGTCCCCCGAAAAAGTACTTACAACTCAGTTCCAAAGTTTCTTTAAAGTGCCCAAGATAAAGTCCCGCAACCAGCCCTCCTTTGCCACTGTCTGCAGAATCTCTCGCTCCCCTGACCCCAACTGACGATGTTTTTGCTCAAAACCAGGGTTCACTTCTGGGTTTCGGCACACATGCCCCTTCAACGAACAATCGGTTCATTTAACGACCCCTGCAGAAAAGGATTATAAAATCGGGCTCAATCCCATGACGTTCTGCTTTACAGCCATCCCTTTATGGCCGTTAAGTCGAGGACAATCTGTCCTTTCCATCCTTTATCCCGCCCTTTCTCAAACCTTTAATGACTAGCTGGGGGATTCTGGGAGTTGAAGTTCCACCGTTTTGAGAAACACCAAACAGTTGGGAGCTGATCAGGAATGCAAATCCTTGAGGGACCAGCAGAGGGCAGCAAAAGCTGCTGCAAAGCTCCCCTCTGCTGCCTCCTAAAGGAATTCGGAGTTTTGCAACTTAAGATTTTTTTGGGGGGGGGGGGGAACAACCTCACACACCCCCAGCCTTGAACCAGGGGAGAAAAAGCACCCCTAGTTTTTTCCGAAAACAGGCTTGCGAATTTTGCAGATCCAAGGATGCTCGTGCCCCTGTCTTTTAATAATAATAATAATAATGATAAAGTTGGAAGGGACCTCGGAGGTCATCTAGTCCAACCTCCTGCTCAGGCAGGAAACCCTATACCATTTCAGACAAATGGCTGTCCGGTCTCTTCTTAAAAACCTCCAGTGTTGGAGCATTCAGAGCTTCTGGAGGCAGGTTGTTCCACTGGTTAATTGTTCTCACTGTCAGGAAGTTTCTCCTTAGTTCTAGATTGCTTCTCTCCTTGCTCAGTTTCCATCCGTTGCTTCTTGTCCTGCCTTCAGGTGCTTTGGAGAATAGCTTGACTCCCTCTTCTTTGGGGCAGCCCCTGAGACACTGCAAGGCTGCTATCATGTCCCCCCTCGTCCTTCTCTTCATTAAACTAGACATACCCAATTCCAGCAGCCGTTCCTTATATGTTTTAGCCTCCAGTCCCCTGATCATCTTTGTTGCTCTTCTCTGCACTCTTTCTAGAGTCTCAACATGTTTTTCTTAGCAAAGAACGGATCACATTTCTCCCTGCACAAATTCCTAAGGGATTATGTCTTTTCGGTGGCTGTTTTATTTAAAGATTTCGGCTAGATCCCGGGCAGATTAAAAAAACAAAAGGAAGAAGGAAGAAGAACATTTGCTAATCCAGGTCAGACTAGCTGGGGGGGGGGGGGAAGGAGGAACAGTCTCTGGATAAAAGGGCTTAGCAAAAAAAAAAAGGGGGGGGGTGTCCCTGGAGAAATACCCCACCCCAGAAACCCCAAGACATGCTGGACTTCAACTCCCAGAATTCCTCTGGGGCTTGGAGTCCTGCACTTCTCGGGAAAAGTGGGGAATCCAACAGTTCAAAAGCAGTTTTTCTGCCCAGATGGGGTCAAAAAAGTCAAGATGGCAGCCAGACAAATGAAAACGAGGCGGGGATCTGACCGCACGATGCCAGGGGGACTTTATTTTGACTTTTCTGACTCCTCCAGCAGCCAAAGGACTTTTGGGAACCCCAAACCAGCAGCAGCGTATCCAAAGGCTGACGTTCAGAGGTAGACTGTTACTAAATATGGAGGCTCTGTTCAGCTTCCTCCTCCCATATGTGCGTAAAAGCTGGATTGGAATTACTCCAGCATCCCCTTGCTTGCAAAATTAAACCGGGGCCACCGTTTCTCAACCTTGCCAACTTGAAGATGCGTGGACTTCAACTCCCAGAATTCCCCAGCCAGCCATGGGAGTTGAAGTCCAGGCATCTTCAGGCTGCCAAGCTTGAGAAAACTTGAACCTAAAAGTTCAAAGCTAGGAATTTTATCCCAAATCAGAATAACGCTAATCCTCAAGAAATAAATAAAAGCAGAAAAAAGATAACAAGCCCCTAGGTCAACAAGCTGTGGCTAAATGTCGCAGCAGAATGTGTAAACCCACATTCCGTGTGAGTCTCTTCTAATATTCCAGCCAAATATCTGTTTCTTCGCACCCTTTATTTGTCCGGATGTGTTTCCCGCCCTCTTGTGAATGGGGTTGACTTTCTCCTCCTTTGGTTAACACTCAGAAAAGCACAAAATCCCCAAGGATTGTTTTTCATGACCAAAAAATAAAATAAAATCAGAAATATTAATAATACGGTATAACAGAATAACAGAACTGGTTCTAGTCCAGCCTGACTGTCCAGTCTCTTCTTAAAAACCTCCAGTGATGGAGCGCCCACAACTTCATGTCATTCCTCTGATTAATTACCAGAATGACAGAGATGGAAGGGAGCTTGGAGGTCATCTAGTCCGACCCCCTGCTCAAGCAGGAGACCCTCTACCATTTCAGACAGTCTCTTCTTGAAAACCTCCAGTGATGGGGCACCCACAGCTTATGGTGGCAAGCTGTTCCACTGGTTAATAGTCCTCACTGTCAGGAAATTTCTCCTTAGTTCCAGGTTGCTTCTCTCCTTGATCCGTTTCCATCCGTTGTTTCTTGTCCTGCCTTCAGGCACTTTGGAGAATAAGTCGGCCCCCTCCTCTTTGTGGCAGCCCCCTAATAGTTCCGTAATAAGGTGACTCTGGGCAATGGTCATGTAGCCCAATTCAATGAATAGACTAGACTAGACTAGACTAGACTAGACTAGACTAGACTAGACTAGAATAGAATAGAATAGAGCTGGAAGAGACCTTGGAGGTCTTCTAGTCCAGCCCCCTGCTCAAGCAGGAGACCCTATGCCAGTGATGGAGAACCTTTTAGAGACCGAGTGCCCAAACTGCAACCCAAAACCCACTTATGCATCGTCGGGTGCTGGGTGGGCGTGGCCCACTGGGTGGGTGTGGCTGCTGTGGTAACGGCAGACTGGGTGGGACTAAAATGTTCAATCAATTCCAACTTTGCGAGATCTTTTTGTTTTCCCGCGAGGTTGAAATTGACTGATTGATTGAACCTTTTTTTTTTTTTTTGCACACGGTGGCGGAGGCCTAAACGAAAAGGTTTATAAAACCCAGCTGAAGGCCTAGGACTGGGGCGACGGCGCGCGTGCCCACAGAGAGGGCTCTGCGTGCCGCCTCTGGCACCCGTGCCATAGGTTCGCCACCACTGACCTATGCCATCTCAGACAGGTGACTGTCCAGTCTCTTCTTAAAAAACCCCAGTGTTGGAGCGCCCACGATTTAAGGACCGGAGGCTGAAGGAGCTCTGAGTAGGACAGCAGGAAGGCTACCGGCTCCTCTTCCTGCCATGTAAATCCAGCCCCTCCCGCAGCCTCCAATGGTATCGGCCTCTTTTGCTGCAGCGTCACACCAGGCCGGCTGGCCGGCTTATGGATCCCACTTCCTCCTCTCTGACCACTGAGCGCCCCGCTCTCTCTCTCTCTCCTTTCCAGGCTCCAGAATGTTCCTCGGCAAGCCGGAGGGGGAGCCGAGCGAGCTGCGGAGGAGCGTGGAGGAGGCCAGCGGCACGCCGGAGCCGCTGGATGAGGAGCTCTCCAAGAAGAAGCACCGGCGCAACCGGACCACCTTCACCACCTACCAGCTGCACGAGTTGGAGAGGGCCTTTGAGAAGTCCCACTACCCCGACGTCTACAGCCGGGAGGAGCTGGCCATGAAGGTCAACCTGCCGGAGGTTCGGGTTCAGGTAAGCAGGGCGCGGTGGGCTTGGGCGAGGAAACAAGCCAAGATTAGACCCAGGATTTCAGGAGCACCAGGCTGAGATGGTGCTACCGGTCGTCCTCGGTGTACGGCCGTTTCTTTAACAACCGCTCCGAGCTGCAACGGCTCTGGGGAATAAAAAAGGTGACTTACGACCGGTCCTAGTAATTACGACCGTCGCAGCGCCCTCGCGATGGTGGGATCCGAATTCGCCCCCTTGGCAACCGCCACGCGCTTCTGATGGTTGCAGCATCCCGGGGATCCCGCAATCGACCAGCAAAGTAAAATGAGGGGAAGAGGGACTTGTTTAACAACTTAACTTAACAACTGCAGTGAGGTTCGCTTAGCAAAAAAAAAATAATGTTGTAAATAGGACATTTCACAATCGCTTTGCTTAGCAGGGAAAAATTCTGGTTCCAGTTGTGGCTACTTAATATTTGGGTGGAAGATTATAGGAGTAAGACCTCGCCTAGTCTAGGGCCAAGCCTCGTAGCCAACTTCCCTGCATGTAGAAATCTAAAATGTCAAGGAGGAAACACAAAACGTACTTCTGTGAGCTACAAATTCTTGTTCTTCCTCAATCGGGAGCATTCAGACGTGAGAAACGACCCCAAAAGTGCTTTTTTTCAGGAGGAAACTGGACATTCTTGTTTTTTCCTTTGAAGACGTTTCGTTTCTCATCCCAGAAGCTTCTTCAGCTCTGACCGTATGGTGGGGAAAGGAAGGATTTATACTCCATGCAGACAGCTGGTTATTTGCAGTCTTGTAGAGTTGTTGAGGCCACTTGGAGGTTTGTCTGCATCCTCACCTAAGTCATGCAAATGGGTGTGGAGCCTCCTTGGAGCTGCGGAAAGGACGGTGTTGTAGACTGGAGGTAGGTGGTGTCGTATCCTCCCCCTCTGCTGAGAGAGGGCTCAACGGCCAACACAACATACGTGCACACTTCAAACCCACGAATACACCAAGGCAAAAGCTGGTCCACCCCAAGGAGGAAACACCCAGACACAAACTGAGCAACGTGGTGTGTGCAGTACAGTGCAGGGAGCTGTGGGTAGATCTCTGCATTGGGGAAACAAAACGACCACTTCACAAGCGCTGGGCGCAACGGAGGAGAACCAACCCATCAGGAGCAGAGTCAGCCGTCCGTCTGCATTTGAAAGACAACGTCCGCTCTTTCGAGGACGGGAAAGTCCACATTTTGGACAGAGAGGACCGCTGTCTTGAGAGAGGGGTCCAAGAGGGCATCTAGGTCCAAATTGAACAACCCTCTCTCTCAACAAATGAGGAGGGATACGACATTGTCTACCTGCAGTCTACAACACAGTCCCTTCAGCAGTTCCAAGAAGGCTCCACACCCATTTGCACCACTCAGGTGAGTCTGAAGACACAGACAATCCTCCAGGTGGCCTCAACGACTATCTGCAAGGAGTCTAAATCCTTCCCTTCCCCACCATCCAGTCAGAGCTGAAGAAGCTTTTTGGATGAGAAGCGAAACGTCTTCAAAGAAAAAACAAGAAATTCCAGTTGCCTCCTGAAAAAAATCACCTTTGGGACCACCGTGATCTGGATGATGGAGACTCTCCAGAGACACGAGAAACAATTTTGTACTTAAGTTACAGCAAGGCTGTGCTCCTGCCTCGCAATTGACAAAGTCAGTCTCCCGCTTAGTGACTAGATGACACCATTTATTTTTCTACGGCTATTCGTCTCAACAAAGGGACTCTTAGCATCTAACTAACTAACAACAACCAATCAACAGAAAAATGAGTACAGAACGATCAGGTGAGATAAGAACAAACTATTCTCAAGCCAGCCATGGTTCGTACCATGTCCTATGGTTGGTTGTTTTTGATCCTGATTAGTTGTGTTTTTCCTATGGAAGGGCACCCCCCCAAAAAAGTAGACTTTATTTCCCACAATTCCCTAACCAGCTGGGTGTCTGATAGAGATTCTGGACATCGAAATTCACCTTCTCGGCTCTGTTTATTTTCCTGCCTGCCTACCTGCCTCGTAGCGATTTCATAATATTAGTGGAAGTCATTGGCTTGTGATGGATGAGCATACAAATTGTTTAAAATCAATATTACTAAAATAATACTAAGCAAAGGAGAGGAATAAAGGGATATCAGTGAATTCAAATACACCCAATTACTAAACACAAGCAGCTGTGACCATAAAAGGATAGTAGTGGGTTACCACTATAGGTATTCGTAATAAAAAAGTTGGTGAACTAAACCCTTTCAGTAACAATATCGGTAGTCCTTGACTTACGACCATAATTGAGCCCAGAATTTCTGTGAGATAGTTGTTAAGTGAGTTTTGCCCCATTTTACGACTTTTCTTGCCAACACCATTGGCAAGAAACATGAGTTATTAAGTTGATAACAGTTAAGTGAATTCAGTTTCCTATTGATTTTGCTTGTCAGTAGGTTGTAAAAGGGGATCACGTGACCCCGGAATACGGCGACCGTCATAAATATGAGTCAGTTGCCAAGTGCCTGAGTTTTGATCACGTGACTACAGGGAGGCTGCAACGGTCGTAAGTGTGAAAACGGCCTTAAGTCACTTCGATTTCAGTGCCGTTGCAATGTCAAACGGGTGCTAAAGGCAGGTTATAGGTCAAGGATTACCTGTAACAGAACCAGACACAAACTGGCCGGGGGATTCTGGGAATTGAAGTCCACGCATACTAGACTTATCCCGGTTGAGAAACACTCCCTTGGGAAAATGTTCAGGAGATGAATTAGCAAGTGCTCCTACTGTCTCCCCTAGGTGAGGGGTCTCCATCCGTGGCCATTTTAAGACTTGTGGACTTCAACTCCCAGAATTCTTCAGCCAGCCAACCAGGGAATTCTGGGAGTTGAAGTCCACATGTCTTTCAGCTGGGGAATTCTGGGAATTGAAGTCCACAATTCTTCTGGCTGGGGAATTCTGGGAGTTGAAGTCCTCAAGTCTTCCGGCTGGGGAATTCTGGGAATTGAAGTCCACAATTCTTCTGGCTGGGGAATTCTGGGAGTAGAAGTCCACAATTCTTCCAGCTGGGGAATTCTGGGAGTTGAAGTCCACAATTCTTCCGGCTGGGGAATTCTGGGAGTTGAAGTCCACAATTCTTTTGGCTGGGGAATTCTGGGTGTAGAAGTCCATAATTCTTCCGGCTGGGGAATTCTGGGAGTTGAAGTCCACAAGTCTTAAAGTGGCCAAGTGGGAAAGACCCCTGAATATGTAAATGTTGTTTCTCATTCCTCTTGGGGGGGGCACTCTTTTCACAGGTTTGGTTCCAGAATCGGCGCGCCAAATGGCGCCGTCAGGAGAAGATGGAAGCCACCGCCATGAAGCTTCACGACACCCCCGTGCTGTCCTTCAGCAGGCCCCCGATGGCGGCCAACATGGGGCCGATCGGCAACTCTCTCCCCTTAGACCCGTGGCTGACCTCGCCCATCTCCAGCGCCACCACCATGCACAGCCTGACGGGGTTGATGGGGCCCAGCCAGGCCCTCCAGCCCACCTACCCAGCCCACGCCTTCCTCAATAACCCCCCCGCCCTGCCCCAGAGCATGCAACCCATGGCGCCTATGGCCTACCAGTGCGCCACAACTTTTGTGGACAAGTACCCCTTGGAGGACCTCGACCAGCGGAACTCCAGCATCGCGTCGCTGCGCATGAAAGCGAAGGAGCACATCCAGACCATAGACAAAACCTGGCAGCCCATTTGATGGCGGGTCAGGCCGCCTTGCCGTAGTAAAACACCAACCAGGCTGAGCGGGACCCTAGGAGACTCTCTTACGATCCCTCCCCCCTCCTCGGTCAAGATGTCGCTTAGTTTCTCGTGCGATCTGGGGGGTGGGGCGGTGAGCAACCACCGCGGAAAGGGAGAGGCTCTCCGATTCCATTTCACAGACCTCAGCTATAAAGTGGATTGACGCCAGGGAACACGCTAGACGCAGCGTTCGCAAGGGAAGATGCTTTCGTTCACACCAGATTGGTGGCAGAAGTGGTATCCGCCAGCAAGAATTCTGCACGGCGCGTTTGTCCTTGCGGGACTGCTGAAGTTGTTGTTACAGGCAGGTGTAGAATTTGGCAGGGAATCTCTGCAGGCCTCGAAAATCTCCTTCCAAACCAAATGCAAATTGTGGAGGGACCTCAAAGGTTTTCTGTTCTTTTGTTTTTTGTTCTTTTTCTACCGAATGCCAGCTGGGAGGGTGGAATGTGGGCAAAATTGCACCATTTCAGAACGGGCGCGCAAGGCTTTTTTTAGGGAGAGAGCAGCTTTCTGCTCCATCCGCTGCTATGTTTTGCTTATTTTGGTTTTTCTCCCACAATTTTGTTCCACCTTAATTTAGCATCTACTACAAATGGTCCTTGAGTTACAATCATTCTCTTAGTGGCCGTCGGAAGTTATAACGGCGCTGAAAAAAAGTAACTTACAACCGTTTTTCACACTTAGCGACCGTTGCAGCACCAAAATTCATGGATAGGTGATCAAAATTCCGATGCTTGGCAACTGACTTATAGTTATGACGGTTGCAGAATCCCCGGGATCACCCGATTCCCCCTTTTGGGACCTTCTAATATACCGAGTCAATGGGGGAAGCCATACTCACTTAGCAGCCATGCAGTGATTCACTTAGTAACTGTAGCAAGAAAGATCGTAAAAGGGGGTAAAACTCACTTAACAATTCTCTCGCTTAGGAACAGAAACGTTGGGCTCCATTGTGGTCGTAAGCCGAGGACTGCCTGTGTAGGATGGGATTTCCAGGCTGGCCGGATTAAAAACCAGCAAGATGAAAAACCAGAAAAAAAACTGGTGCTTCTCAGTCATCCATAGTTGTCCCAAAGATGCAACTGGACTTTCTTGTTTTGATTTGGGAAAAAAACCAAAAATAAGCCAAAAACTCGTGAAAAAGCATCTTTGGGACAAAAATAAAAAAAACCCGTGGACTCTTCTCAGGGTTATTGTCACCGTCATTGTCGTTGTGAGGAAACACCCCTGGTCAGAACAGCAAAAAGCAAAGTTTACATAAAGTTAAAATAAAAAAGACGCACATCTTAAACCCGCCAGCAAATTCAAGAAGAAGTACGATCCGTGCCGTCGTCGTTCAAAACAAGACAGAGCGGGTATCTTTCCGCCTCGTCTGCCACTCCCTGCGGGATCCCTGACCGGAAAAGGACCAGTGGGATCGGCCAAAAGGATCCCTGGCTCAAAAGATCCACCGGGATCCGTGTAAGGCTGGCGAGTCAGAAGGGAAAGCAGACGGGAGAAGGCCGTTCGCCCCGTGGGAGACACGGACGCTGACCGTGGGAGGAGGGCTTGGGGGCCTCGGGCGGGCTTCCTTCCCAGTGGAGGGCTCAGCCAGAGGAGCTTTGGGGATCCCAAAGCCATTCCCCAAATTATGGCTTTAATCCCGGAGTGATATCTGAGCAGGGCTGGGTCCACCGAGAATAAAGCGAGGGAGAGCATTGGTTTTCCGAACAGGTGTGCTTGGTGATGTTTGCACTGGGGTATCCGGAGGGGTGTGCCCTGATCTGCAAAGCCCCACCCTTTTTTGTGCACCTGGGTACATCCTCTGGGCCCCCCCCCAAAGACCCAGGCTGGAATAGAATAGAATAGAATAGAATAGAATAGAATAGAATAGAATAGAATAGAACAGAATGCAGAATAGAATAGAATGCAAAACAGAACAGAATAAAATAGAATGCAGAACGGAACAGAATGCAGAATAGAATAGAATAGAATAATAGAATAGAATAGAATAGAATAGAATAGAATAGAATAGAATAGAACAGAATGCAGAATAGAATAGAATGCAAAACAGAACAGAACAGAATAGAATAGAATGCAGAACGGAACAGAATGCAGAATAGAATAGAATAGAATAGAATAGAATAGAATAATAGAATAGAATAGAATAGAATAGAATAGAATAGAATAGAACAGAATGCAGAATAGAATAGAATGCAGAACAGAACAGAATAGAACAGAATGCAGAACGGAACAGAATGCAGAATAGAATAGAATGCAGAATAGAACAGAATAGAATAGAGCTGGAAGGGACCTTGGAGGTCTTCTAGTCTATGCAATGGGTGTGGCCACCCTCTTGATTGTCTTGATGGTCCTGGCTGGACTACGCAACCAAAACTGGCTGCTGCATAAACCTCTGAGTCGAGGGGCTTCTAGAAACCCCTGACAGATCTCAGACTGGATCCATTTGGCTGCTATACAGGCAGTCCTCCAGTTACGACAGTTTGTTTAGTGACCATTCAAAGTTTCAGCAGACCACCCTGGAGCTGTGGATGACACCGTTCCAGAGCCCCTATGGCTCCCCCCCTTTTCCCTCTGCAGTCACGTGGCCTTGAGGACCGATTGCAGCATCCCGCAGCCAGGTGACCGCAACTGTCAATGCGTTTGCCAAGAAAAAAAAAGGCATTGTCAGAGTATGCACAGTTTTATTGCGCTGAGATAACCCCAGGAGTAAACACAGTAAACAGTGGTTTGTATTAAATGGTGGTTTATCTTACACTATCTACAATCATACACCAGGAACAATATACATGCACGTGCTAATACAGCAGGATCCAAACAACCACAATTACAGCAGGAAACAGAAGAGAAAAAAGCACAGCAGCAGAGCTCTTAAAGGGACACAGACCCTGCTGGCTCTTAAAGGGACACAGACCCTGCTGAGTCATTCCCATCATTGCATCATACATCTCACATTATACAAGCTGGTTAGCTGTTCAGCTATTACCTTGACAGGCATTTACGTTCCGGTTTCTGGGGGGGGGAACCAACACCCCAAAGCAAACAATGGATTTACTTTAGGACTGTGTGTATATATAACCTCAGTCCTCGCTCATCCAACCCTCTGGGCATGTAGTTTGCTACCCCAGGCCTCTCTGTGCAAATAGAATAGAATAACAAGAGTTGAAAGGGACCTTGGAGGTCCTCTAGTCCAACCCCCTGCTCAAGGTAGGAGACCCTATACCATTTCAAACAGGTGGCTGTCCAGTCTCTTCTTAAAAACTTCCAGTGTTGGAGAATCCACAAACATAGAACAGACAATAACAGACTTGGAAGGGACCGTGGAGGTCATCTAGTCCAACTCCCTGCTCAAGCTGTCCAGTCTCTTCTTGAAAACCTCCAGT
>NW_015387029.1:400529-403123 GCF_001527695.2 Protobothrops mucrosquamatus
TATCCCCCTGCTCGGGCAGCAGACCCTGTGCCGTTTCAGACAAATGATTGTCCAATCTCTTCTTTAAAAGGAGGAGGAGGAGGAGGAGAACAGAGCTGAAAGGGACATTGGAGGTCATCTAGTCCAGCCCCCTGCTCAGGCAGGAGACCTTATCCCATTTCAGACCAATGGTCGTCCAGTCTCTTCTTAAAAACCTCCAGTGATGGAGCGCCCACAACTTCATGTCATTCCTCTGATTAATTACCAGAACGAGAGAGATGGAAGGGACCTCGGAGGTCATCTAGTCCGACCCCCTTCTGGAGGCAGGTTGTTCCACAATTCAGAGGCTTCTGGCCTCTCTTATTTTGGGGACAACCAGCTCACAGATGTGTTGAAGGCTTCCACTGATCCCCAGTTTTCCTTAATTACTGAAACCACATACAGGTAAGTCCTCAACTTAAAACCGTTCGTTTAGTGACCGTTCCAAGGTTAAAGCGGCACCGAGAAATAAGGATTACGGCCGTTTTTCACAGTTGCCACCTTTGCAGAACGTGATCAAAATTCATGATGCTTGCCAACTGGTCCCTGTTTATGACCGTCGCTGTGTCCAAAGGTCATGCGATCCCCTTTTGCGACCTGAACAAGCAAAGTCAATGGGGGACGCCAGATTTGTTTAACGACCACGTCGGTAACTTAACTGCAGGCGATTCAGGCCGGTTGCAGAGGTGACAGATTCCCTTAACGGCGGTGGCAAGGGAGGCCGAAAAATCGGGCCACAAAGAATGTTTCGCTTAGCGACAGAAATGTCGGGCTCAGCTATAGTCGTAAGTCAAGGACTGCCTGTACCTGAAAATCTTCTGGAGCTTTGAAGATCGGTCGCAAGTCCCTCTTTTTTTTTCAGCGTCCTTGTTGTCATTTTGGTCGCTGACCGAACGGCCATAACTCAAGTACTCGACTTACGAGCACAACTGAGCTCAAAATTTCCGTCGCTAAGCAAGACAGCTGTGAAGTGAGTTTCGCCCCACGTTACAACATTTCTGGTCACCGTCGTTCAGCGAATCCCTACAGTCGTTAACACGATTTGTTAAGCAAATTGGGCTTCCCCCATGGGCAGGGGTAGGCCACCTTGAGTCTTTTATGACTCCTGGACTCCAACTCCCAGAATTCCTGAGCCAGCCATGCTGAGGGGAAAGGGAGAGGTTTCCAAGCTGAGCCATGCTGGCTCAGGAATTCTGGGAGTCGAAGTACACCAGTCATGAGGGGGCCATAGTTTCCCCCATGCTGGCTCAGGAATTCTGGGAGTCGAAGTCCACGAGTCACAAAAGAGCCAAGGTGGCCTACCCCTGCCCATGGGATTTGCTTGTCAGAAGGTCGCAAAAGGGGGGTCACAAAAGGGGGGGATCGTGTGACGCCGGGACACCGCGACCGTCGCAAATGTGAGACAGTTGCCAAGCGTCTGAAGTTTGATGGCATGACCTGGGGGGGGGGGAGAGAATGCTGCAAAATTCGTATGTGTGGAAAAATGGTCATAAGTCACATATTTCAGAGGCATTGTGAACTTCGGTCAGTAAATGAACCGTTGTAAGTTGAGGACTTAGCTGTGATTAAGTATTTCTATATTTCTTCTGTTCCTCCAACTTGGGGCTGCTGGTTCAGCTGCTGAATAGAATTGGCTCTTTTATGACTTGTGGACTTCAACTCCCAGAATTCCTGAGCCCATATAGCTCAGCATGGAAACCCCTCCATTTCTCCTCAGCATAGCTGGCTCAGGAATTCTGGGAGTTGAAGTCCACAAGTCATAAAGGAGCCAAGGTTGCCTACCCCCTGGAATAGACAATAACAAACAGCCTAGCTTCCGAAATGCCTGGAGGCTTTTAGCAAGAAACTGGAGAGTCACTTGTCTGAGATGGTAGACGGCTTCCTGCTTGAGCAGGGGGCTGGACTAGAAGACCTCCAAAGTCCCTTCCAACTATGTTATTCAATTACATTCTATATTGTTCTGTTCTACTTTATTCTATTCTGCTCTATTCTATTCCTATTTCTATTCTGTTCTGTTCTGTTCTCTTCTACTCTGCTCTACTCTATTCCATATTTTCTATTCTATTCTATTCTATTCTATTCTATTCTATTCTCTCCTCTCCCACCCTACTCTACTCTATTCTATTCTGCTCTATTATACTCTATTCTATTCAATTCTGTTTCCTATATTCTATTCTATTTCCTATATTCTATTCTATTTCCTATACTTTACTCTACTCTACTCTACTCCTATTCCTACTCTACTCTACTCATGATAAGATAACCTTTATTGTCATTTTTTTTACTGTGGGAACAACGGCACACATCAAAAATGAAACTTAGTTGCCCGCTCTCAAAGTGAAACACATACATGACACACACCTGAACACACTATATACAACTGTGGGAAGTTAACCCAGAGAAGGAAATATTAAAAAGGCAGAAAGAAAGATATTGTTCACCAAAAGGATTTTTAAAAGCATTTTCTGAAAAGCAGAAACCAAACCTGGCCTCATCTCTTTGCCCAGGGCAGTAGTTAGTCTTATACATATGCAGATGTGGAACCATCAGAAAGTTTGGAGCCAGGGATCTCAAGA
>NW_015387029.1:405577-409393 GCF_001527695.2 Protobothrops mucrosquamatus
GAGGGAGGGAGGGAGAAAGGAAGAGAGGTATGGAGAGAGAGAGGTACGGAGGGAGAGAGAAAGAGAGACGGAGGGAGGGAGAGAGATATGGGGGAGGGAGAGGTACAGGGAAAGGGAGAGGGAGGGAGATATACGGAGGGAGAGAGAGAGAAAGAGAGGTATGGAGAGAGAGAGAGAGAGAGACCTGACACACAGACACACACACCTGGTACAAATTAAAGGGACCAGAAATGAGGGAGAGAGGAAACCAAGCTCAATTAAAAGAAAATTGATTTAATTAAGATCCACTTGGCTGGGGCCATAGTAGCCAACAGGTGCTGTAGCTGTCTGCCATCTGAAGTAGATCACGGGCTAAAATCGGTTTACGTGGGAGAGATTTCAGGTAACCGTGTTGAGCAAATAAGACTCCGGACTCAGAATTTCTCAGTTCATTGTTTATTTGTAGGGCATTTTTGCTAAATGCAAAGCTAAAACACACGTTGTGCTATCAAATAAGGCATTTTTTTTTTTTAAAAAACCTGTTTTTAAGAAGAGAATGGGCAACAATTTGTCTGAAATGGTCTAGGGTCTCCTGCTTGAGCAAGGGGCTGGACTAGAAGACCCCCAAGGTCCCTTCCAGCTCCATTCTGATTGATAACCCCACCCGAGCCTGGAGCAAGCAGGCCCTTCCAACTATTCATCCTGATTTTCTTGGCTGATTACCCTCCAAAGGAATCTGGAAACATTCATTTCCCCACCATCACTACCAAGGGAGTCGAATTCCCGCATCACGGAATTTAGCCTTAATTGAATTCAGTATTTCCCCCCCCCCTTCCCAAGTTGTTTTAAAACGGTGAGACTGAATTTTTTAAAAATTAATGAGGATAATAATGATGCAAAGGTTTTGGATCCCCCCCAAAAAAGCAAATTGGCTTTTAATAATGTGTGTGAATTGGAAAAAAGGGAATAATAATGATAATGATAAATAATGTTGGATACCACTCTAAATTTTTTACCACTACAGAAAGACATCTTTTAACATCTCCAAACCCCAGAATAATCAATTTCCTAGTACAGGAAGTTCTCAATTTATAACCGTTCTGTTCTATTTATTCCATATTCTATTCTATTCTATTCTATTCTATTCTTTATTCCACATTCTATTCTATTCTTTATTCCATATTCTATTCTATTCCACATTCTATTCTATTTATTCCATATTCTATTCTATTCTATTCTACATTCTATTCTTTATTCCATATTCTATTCTATTCTTTATTCCATATTCTATTCTATTCTTTATTCCACATTCTATTCTATTCTTTATTCCATATTCTATTCTATTCCACATTCTATTCTATTTATTCCATATTCTATTCTATTCTATTCTATTCTATTCTACATTCTATTCTATTCTTTATTCCATATTCTATTCTTTATTCCATATTCTATTCTATTCTTTATTCCACATTCTATTCTATTCTTTATTCTATTCTATTCTTTATTCCACATTCTATTCTATTCTTTATTCCATATTCTATTCTATTCCACATTCTATTCTATTTATTCCATATTCTATTCTATTCTATTCTATTCCACATTCTATTCTATTCTTTATTCCATATTCTATTCTATTCTTTATTCCATATTCTATTCTATTCTTTATTCCATATTCTATTCTATTCCATATTCTATTCTTATTCTATTCTTATTCTTATTCTATTCTATTCCATATTCTATTCTATTCTATTCTGTTGCTTTTTAAAAGGCAGGTTGAGACTGCTATTTTCCCTCTAGTCTTTCCAAAAAAACACCACAAGAAGAGGGGAAAAAAGCATTTTAGACCACAATGTTTTTCTTTTGAACTTTAATGGGGCTGATGACCAGATGTAGCGTCCTGGGCAAACATCAAAGGGATTTTTTTCCCCAGCAGAAGCCAAGCGAGGCGATGGCTGAAGAAATCTTCAGAAGAGGCATGGAGGCTGCAGAGCTTCAGGGTGACCCCCCCAAATCCACGGGGCAAATCCACGGAGTCCCTCTACCCTCTCCATTAACACTGTGCATGTATTCACCCGTGCTCGTTTTGAGTAAGCATCGTCTCCGTCCATCTTAACAAACTCAGGGAAGATCAAAGCAGTCGTGTGTGTGTGTGTGTGTGTGTGTGTGTGTGTGTCACTCTTTCCCCCCTGAAGGTGGAAGCCAACTAGTTTTCATGCCACCCCAAAAAATCAAAACACAAAGCCGTGTTCCCCAAACTTTTAGTGGTTTTTCTTGAGCAATGTTACATGAGCCCATGAACCAACCACAACAGCAATGTTGAAACTCACTTGTGTTTGACCTCCAGTGAGTAAAACGGACTGATAAAGAGATTTGGAGTAATTTTATTTATTTACATTGGGTGCCTGTGTGCGTGTAATATAGCTAATACTCCCTCCTCTTCCTATTCTCCCAACAAAAGTCTTATGAGGTGGGAGGGGCTGGGTGTGTGGGACTAAGGCAGGGTAGGCAACCTTGGCTCTTTTATGACTGGTGGACTTCAACTCCCAGAATTCGTGAGCCAGCATAGCTCAGCTTGGAAACCTCTCCCTTTCCCCTCAGCACGGCTGGCTCAGGAATTCTGGGAGTTGAAGTCCACGAGTCATAAAAGAGCCAAGGTTGCCTACACCTGGTCTAGACCAAAATCAGCCAGCCGACTTTCATGCCTAAAGTGGAACTAGAACACCCTGTCCCCTCGTGATTTTCCTTTTCCTTTTCCCCTTCCTTCCTTCCTTCCTTCCTTCCTTCCTTCCTTCCTTCCTTCCTTCCTTCCTTCCTTCCTTCCTTAACTCTTGTAAGAGCCCTGGTGGCTCAGTGGTTAGAATGTAGCATTGCAGGCAAATTCTGCCCACTGCCAGCAGTTCGATCCTGTCTGGCTTGAGATTGACTGTTGCAAGCGTCCCTGTGGTCACCTAATCTAAATTCAGACATTTGGCAACTGGCTCGTATTTATGACAGTCGCAGCGTCACAGGATCCCTTTTTGTGACTTTCTGACAAGCAAAGTCCACGGGGAAGCCAGATTCGCTTAACAACCCGTGTGACTAACTGAACAACCGCAATGATTCACTTAACAACTTGAAGCAAGAAAGGTCGTAAAACGAGGCAAAGCTCGCTTAGCTGCTGTTTTGCCGAGCAGTGGAAACTTTGGGCTCCAATGTGGTCGTAAGTTGAGGATTTCCTGGGTTGAGTTTTGCCGTTAGAATTTGCAGCAAATCTCTAGTTGACCACAAGATGGCACCAAAGATATTTTTTTTAAAAAAAAAGAAATCCCTTTTTTGCTGCCACCCAGTGGTCGCTTGGAGACTAACAGCCTCAAACTGATAGTTCAGTTTCTAGTTTAGCCAGTGGTTCTCAACCTTTTTAATGTCGCAACCCCCAACCGGTCATAAGTCGAGGACTAAACCGGTTGTAAGTCGAGGACTAAACCGGTCGTAAGTCGAGGAGTACCCAACCGGTCGTAAGTCGAGGACTTTCCCTGCCCGGGAGCGCTGCGCATGCGTGGTTCCGCCCCCTGCGCCGGCCAAGGCGTAGCTGGCAAGCGGCAGAGACGGAGCAGGCCGACCACCAGCTGGCCCAGCCCAAGGGAGGTAAGGCACCCGCCAGAAAAGGGGGGAAAAATGGCGGACAGCCTTGCTTGGCGACCCCCCGTGAAATGGTCGATCGACCCCAAATGGGGTCGCGACCCATAGGTTGAGAACCGCTGAGTTAAGCGGACCCGCGAAGGAGTCGGTGGCCTCGGAATGTGCTCTACGGTTTTGAGGGCAAGCCATGGGAAGGATTTATTTTTTTTTAGATCAAAA
>NW_015387029.1:410055-415285 GCF_001527695.2 Protobothrops mucrosquamatus
AACTCCCAGAATTCCACAGCCAGCGTTGCTGGCTGTGGAACTCTGGGAGTTAAAGTCCACATGCCTTAAAATGGTCAAGGTTGAGAAACACTGCACTAGTAGATTGAACAAAATAGATAAATGCGCCGTGCCTCATTTTACGACTTTCGCCACCGTTAAGCAAATCACTGCAGTTCTTAAGTGAATCACGTGGTCATTAAATAAATCATTAAATAAATCAGGTAACACCCCCCCCAAACGGTGCAATGACATGCCAGTGGCCAGATGGCCAAATTTTGACCACATGACCACGGGGGGGGGGGGGCGCTGTAACAGCCGTTAAGAGTGAAAACCGGTCACAAAGTCCTTTTTGTTTCCAGGGCTGCTGTGATTTGAAACGGTCACTAAAGAAATGCTTAAGTCGAGGGCTGCCTGCATTGGGAATTTTGGCAGAAAAATAAAGCCTCACGCCCCCTCCCCCTTCCCTCATCTCAAAGAGCCGCCCCTGAACGAGATGGGTGGCAATCAAAAATCAATCCAAAATCCCCAAATCCAAAATCAAATTTAAAATTCAAAATAAAAAATAGAAAAATAAAAATCTCAAAATCAAAAAACCCCCAATCAAAAATCAAAAACTAGAAAACAAAAAACAAAAATGCCCAGATCAAAAAAATCTCACAATTCAAAATTCAAAACAAAATCAAAAATCCAAATTAAAAAAATAAAAATTCAAAATTCAAAATAAAAATAAAAAAAATCTAAATCTCAAAATCAAAAATCCCCAAATCCAAAATCAAAAACTAGAAAACAAAAAACAAAAATGCCCAGATCAAAAAAATCTCACAATTCAAAATAAAATCAAAAATCCAAATTAAAAAAATAAAAAATAAAAATCCAAATTCAAAATAAAAAAAATCTAAATCTCAAAATCAAAAATCCCCAAATCCAAAATCAAAAACCAGAAAACAAAAAAAAAATGCCCAAACCAAAAATCTCAAAATAAAAAATAAAAAAAAAAATTTCAAATCCCCAACTCAAAATTCAAAAATCCCAAATCCCCAATTTAAAATTCAAATTCAAAATTCAAAAATCTTCAGAATTCAAAATTCAAAATGTCAAAATCAACATCCCCAGCAATACCCCCGATATCCATCCACTCCAAGGAAGCCATGTAGATCACCCTGTCTTCCATTTTGCAAGCGCGTCTGCGAGCTTCACCCATGCCCACTGATGCCCCCCTCCCACAGGTGGCTTGGGAAACCCCTACACACACACACACACGGGACTCGACCGCCTACCTTCCCGGGAAGCGGCGGAGGCGACGCTAGCAGCCCGTCCGGTGAGGTCGCTCAGGACGCTGTCCACCGTCCGGTGGTGCTTCAGAAACCAGGGCCGGATGAAGCTGCGGTAGAGCACCTGGGAGCCGTTCCACGAAAAGGGCGCCATGCACCACAGCAGGAAGAGGCACTGGGGAGGGGGCGTAGCAGAGGGTCCACAGGGTGAGGACCTTGCCCGGGAAGGGGAGGGGTCTCTAGGAATTCCCCCTGCACCCGATCCGGCCTACGTCGATGGCGGGAAGCCAACTCTGGCCCCAGCCTCCCACGGGCACCCTCAGATAGACTACCCCTGAACACGGAGGGTCTGGGGACCATCGCCACTGATGAATGACCAGAGTGGATCCGGTGAGGGCAGGGGACACTCCCCCCCATCCGCCAGCTCTTTCCCGGGCCCCCGCCCTGCCTGCCTCCCTGCCTTCCCGTTTACCTTGCCGGCGTAGTAGAAGGGAAACCAATAGAGAAAGGTGTCGGAGAAGAATTCCACCACGCTGAAGGTGCCGTAGACCACCCAATAGGTCAGCCAGGTGGTGTCGTCATCCTTGGCCGGGCTCTCGATGGCGCGGATGCTGAAACCGAGACGGGGAGAGTCGGTAGCCAGAGCACTTTAGACTTATATGCCGCTTCACGGCACTTCCACAGCTCTCTCTAAGCGGTTTATAAAGTCAGCATATTTGCCCCCAACCATCTGGGTCCTCCTTTTACCGACCTCGGAAGGACGGAAGGACGAGTCATCCTGGAGCCTGTCAGGATCGAACTCCTGGCAGTGGGCAGTATTAGCCTGCAATGCGGCATTCTAACCCCTGTGCCACCATGGCTCTATGGCCCTTCCTTCCTTCCTTCCTTCCTTCCTTCCTTCCTTCCTTCCTTCCTTCCTTTCCTTCCTTCCTTCCTTCCTTTCCTTCCTTCCTTCCTTCCTTCCTTCCTTCCTTCCCTCCCTCAGACTTAGCACAACCAATTAGATTTATATACCACTTCATGCTGCTTTTACAGCCCTCTCTAAGCGGTTTACAGAGTCAGCATCTTTGCCCCCAATAATCTGGGTCCTCATCTTACCGATCTCGGAAGGACGGAAGGTCGAGTCAAACTTGAGCCGGTCAGGATCAAACTCCTGGCAGTGGAATGCAGAATTAGCCTGCAGTACCACATGCTAACCACTGCGCCACCAGAGCTCAGAAGCCAGCTTCACTTAACGACCGTGTGACTAACTTAAGAGCTGGTCGTAAAATGGGGCAAAGCTCACTTGACTGTTTCACTGAGCAGTGAAAAGGTTGGCCTCCGTTCGGATCATTATCTAATGAATTCGCTCTTCCCTTCACCTCTCACCCCCAGGGACCAGAGCATTTTAAGCCCTGTCTAGCTGCCCTCAGGGGAGCCCCAAACGGGGAGTGGGGACCGCGCTCAGTTCGAGTCAAGCTATTATCCAAAGCACCGGAGGGCAGGAGAAGAAGCGACGGATGGAAACTGATCAAGGAGAGAAGCAACCTGGAACTCAGGAGAAACTTCCTGACAGTGAGGACAATTAACCAGTGGAACTACTTGCCACCAGAAGTTGTGAATCAGTGGAACTACTTGCCACCAGAAGTTGCCACTGGAAAGTTTTTAAGAAGAGATTTGTCTGAAATGGGTATAGGGTTTCCTGCCCGAGCAGGGGGTTGGACTAGATGACCTCCAAGGTCCCTTCCAACTCTGTTATCCTATTCTGTTCTATTCTCCTCTCGCGGGGAGACTTACGAGACATAAGCCGGGTAGAGGAAGCCGATGAGGTTACAGATCAGGGAGGCCCCATAGCCGAACATCAGGTAGAGTCCCACGAAACTAAGGAAACCTGCAGGGGACGTAACACAATAAACAGGGTTTAGCTCCCCCGCACACACACACACTTTTTGTGTCAGCAGGTCAGGATTCCTCAGCCCTGATGCGCCATTAGGAGGTTTTTATCCTAAGCCCATCACCACAGCTGCAGGGCAAGGAAGCCTGGCCGGGTTTAGCCCAGGTCCTTGGGTTGAAAGTGGTTTGAGGGGAGGGGGAAAAAAGTAATTTTATGGCAGAAAAGACAAAACTGAGCAGAGCTAAGAGAAAGCTCTCTTTCTTGCTTCCCTTCCTCTCCTTCTCTTCTACCTCCTTCCTATCTTCTTTCCCTTCTTCTTCCCCTTCCTCCCTCCCTCCCTTCCTCTCCCCTTCTCTTCCCTTCCTCTCCATGTCCTTGCTTCTTTCCTTCCTTCCCTTCCTCTCTATTTCCTTGCTTCTTCTTCCCTTCCTTCCTTCCCTTCCTCTCATTTCCTTGCTTCTTTCCTTCTTTCCTTCCTCTCCATTTCCTTGGTTCTTCTTCCCTTCCTTTCCTCTCATTTCCTTGCTTCTTTCCTTCTTTCCTTCCTCTCCATTTCCTTGCTTCTTCTTCCCTTCTTTCCTTCCCTTCCTCTCATTTCCTTGCTTCTTTCCTTCTTTCCTTCCTTCCTTCTGTTCCTTCCTCTCCATTTCCTTGCTTCGTCTTCCCTCCCTTCCTCTCTATTTCCTTGCTTCTTCTTCCCTTCCTTCCTTCCCTTCCTCTCATTTCCTTGCTTCTTTCCTTCCGTTCCTTCCTCTCCATTTCCTTGCTTCATCTTCCCTTCCTCTCCATTTCCTTGCTTCTTTCCTTCCTTCCCTTCCTCTCTATTTCCTTGCTTCTTCTTCCCTTCCTTCCTTCCCTTCCTCTCATTTCCTTGCTTCTTTCCTTCTTTCCTTCCTCTCCATTTCCTTGGTTCTTCTTCCCTTCCTTTCCTCTCATTTCCTTGCTTCTTTCCTTCTTTCCTTCCTCCATTTCCTTGCTTCTTCTTCCCTTCTTTCCTTCCCTTCCTCTCATTTCCTTGATTCTTTCCTTCTTTCCTTCCCTTCCTTCTGTTCCTTCCTCTCTATTTCCTTGCTTCGTCTTCCCTCCCTTCCTCTCATTTCCTTGCTTCTTTCCTTCTTCCCTTCCTTCCTTCCCTTCCTCTCCATTTCCTTGCTTCTTTCCTTCCGTTCCTTCCTCTCCATTTCCTTGCTTCTTCCTCCCTTCCCCCTCCCTCCCTCCCTCCCTTCCCTTTCCTCTCCATTTCCTTGCCCCTTCTTCCCTTCCCTTCCCTTCCCTTCCTTTCTCCTCACCATCCTCCCACCCACCCATCCATCCAGTTTATATGGTTGCCCATCTCACTTCAGTCATTCTGGGCAGCACACCAGAAGATTAAAACCCCAGAAATACAATGCACAAAGTAAAGGACCCAAACAACCAAAGGCTCAAAACAACAAGAGCAACGATAACAACCTGACCCTTGCCCGGGGCCTAAAACCATCCCATTTTCAGCCAGTCAAAGTCAAGACTATTTCTGCTTTTGTGTGTTTTGGGCTCCGGCCCAAACCGTGTTCATTCTCCCACGACGTCTGCAAAGGTGTTAAGGCCACTGTGACTTTTAGCTGATTTGCTACTTACCCGTTTACTTTTTTCCTCCCAGGGGTAATGTTTACTACGCCCTTTACAAAATGCTCTGATTGATTGTTTTAAGCCATTTTTTTATTCCAGAGTAAACAGCTTCCAGAAGAGGGAGGTCTGGAAAAGTTGTTAAGTAAATTAAAAGTTTTAAGGAAATGAAGCTCTGGGTTGTGTTTGTTTTTTGTTGTTGTCGTTGTTGTTGTTGTTTTTGGTGCATCCTCTCCTCTGCAGGTAGGTGCAGACCCCGGAGATATGCAGACCCCGGAGGGAGCGTGCACACAAGCAGATATTGACGTAGCTGGAAAACAACTAAGCCACAGGTAGGTAACCTTGGCTCTTTTATGACTCGTGGACTTCAACTCCCAGAATTCCTGAGCCAGCATGGGGGAACTACGGCCCCCTCATGATTTGTGGACTTCAACTCCCAGAATTCCTGAGCCAGCATCGGGGGAACTATGACCCCCTCATGACT
>NW_015387029.1:415889-417198 GCF_001527695.2 Protobothrops mucrosquamatus
TGCACACAAGCAGATATTGACGTAGCTGGAAAACAACTAAGCCACAGGTAGGTAACCTTGGCTCTTTTATGACTCGTGGACTTCAACTCCCAGAATTCCTGAGCCAGCATGGGGGAACTACGGCCCCCTCATGATTTGTGGACTTCAACTCCCAGAATTCCTGAGCCAGCATCGGGGGAACTATGACCCCCTCATGACTTGTGGACTTCAACTCCCAGAATTCCTGAGCCAGCATCGGGGGAACTATGACCCCCTCATGATTGGTGGACTTCAACTCCCAGAATTCCTGAGCCAGCATGGGGGAACTATGGCCCCCTTCATGACTCGTGGACTTCAACTCCCAGAATTCCTGACCCAGCATCGGGGGAACTATGACCCCCTCATGACTCGTGGACTTCAACTCCCAGAATTCCTCAGCCAGCATGAGGGAACTATGACCCCCTTCATGACTGGTGGACTTCAACTCCCAGAATTCCTGAGCCAGATGGGGGAAACTACGGCCCCCTCATGACTCGTGGACTTCAACTCCCAGAATTCCTGAGCCAGCATCGGGGGAACTACGGCCCCCTCATGACTCGTGGACTTCAACTCCCAGAATTCCTGAGCCAGCATGGCTCAGCATGGAAACCTCTCCCTTTCCCCTCAGCATGGCTGGCTCAGGAATTCTGGGAGTTGAAGTCCACGAGTCATAAAAGAGCCAAGGTTGCCTACCCCTGGACTAAGCCCTTTGCCTTCTGACGGTCAGGCTGAAGCAGAATCTATGTTTGATCGGAATGTAAACCTCTTTGCAGGCCGAGGATCCAGTGATCCAGGTGGATAATGAGCTTAACGAACTATTTGAGGAATGCTCAGCCTTGTGAGGGACACACCGTCCACCCAAACACAGAGGTGGGGGTGGGGGAGGGATGTCTATGGAGAGTCTCAGTCATTCAGGTCAGGGTTGTCCCAAAGGTGTTTTTTTCACGAGGCAATTGGACTTTCTTGTTTTTCTTTGAAGATGTTTCGCTTCTCATCCAAGAAGCTTCTTCAGTTCAGTTCTGCAATTTAGCTTCACCTCAGAACAGGAGAAGCTTCTTGGATGAGAAGCGAAACATCTTCAAGGAAAAGCAAAGAGGGTCTAGTTGCCCCTTGGGGGTGGGGGATGGAAAACTAGCTAGGGGTGGATTAAAGGAGTGAGAGCGAAACAAGACCACCATGTGATGGATGGATGGATAGGTGATGACACATAGATAGATAGATAGATAGATAGATAGATAGATAGATAGATAGATAGATAGATAGATAGATAGATAGATAGATAGATAGATAG
>NW_015387029.1:420484-422683 GCF_001527695.2 Protobothrops mucrosquamatus
ATAGATAGATAGATAGATAGATAGATAGATAGATAGATAGATAGATAGATAGATAGATAGATAGATAGATAGATAGATAGATAGAGGTAGGTAGGTAGATAGATAGATAGATATAGACAGACAGATAGACAGATAAATACCGATAGACATAGATAGATAGACAGACAGACAGAGACAGAGACAGAGACAGACAGGAGAGAGAGATGATAGATAGATAGATAAATACTGATAGACATAGATAGATAGATAGATAGATAGATAGATAGATAGATAGATAGATAGATAGATAGAGAGAGAGAGAGAGAGAGAGAGAGAGAGAGAGAGATAAGTAGGTAGATGGGTAGATGGGTAGATAAATTGTCCCTCTGACTATGAAGGACAGACGGGGAAAAAGCGAGCAGTCAGACGAGAAGACCTGAACTCATTGATTGCCTCCCACTGCAAGGAAGAAGGACATTCATTCAATTTCGGAGCTAGTAGATAAGATTGTTGGCTGAGCAGGGACAAAAATAGCCAGAAAAAATGATTGAAGCCTGGGAAAAGGGCCCCTTGTTAGAGAATAGGAGTGCTGATTTACAAAACAAACAGCTTATCAGGTATTAGGGCACAATGGCACAAGGAAACAACAATTAACAACTTAACAGCCAGTCATCAACAGCCTAATTAACAACGAATATCCACCCACAATCAGGCCATTCGTCATGAGCCTGTAATAATAACTGGAAGAATAAAATGTTGGTCTCGGTGACCAACCCAGATTGGATCCGGCAACATTATCCTGGGGCACGTATCTCTGTCGCCTTCATTCACAATAGATAAATACACACACCTTTGCCAAAACCCTTTGCCAAAATCATCTAACAATATTACACACACACCCCTTTGCCAAAATCATCTAACAATATTCCACAAAGGGCTGATGAAAACTTCCTGGCTGGGGTCCAGTCCTTTGAGCCTGCAACACAGGAGACAGAGAGAGCCGTGTAGGTGTGTGCGAAGCACACAAGGGTGTGTGCAGATTGTACTCTGTCCTTCCCGTTTTGTTTGCCCGTGCCGCCTGCTTTCGCTGCGCAATCTTTTTGTGTGTCAAAAGAGCCGCAAGACAACCGGTAACATCACCTTCCTTTTTTTTTCACACTAGAGAGAGTGAGAACCCTGCGGACACGTGGCTGCTCGCTCGGATGAGTTGTGCTGCACGTGAGAAAGGGACCGAAGGCACAAGCAACCAGGTGGAAGCTTTCATTCTATGTCATTGTCGCACCATTGTCTTAACCTTCCGTAGTCATGGAATCCCTGGGGAGGAAGGGTCCTTTGTGCTTCCCCCACCCACCCACCCAGGAGATGTCTCCCACGGACATGGATTAATTCTGAATGAGGGGTAAGGTCTGGACCAGCATCTCTTCATCTTGGCAAGCTGAAAATGTGTGGACCTCAACTCCCAAAGTTGAAGATCTGTAGACTTCAATTCCTGAAGCTGGAGACCTGCCCACTTGGGGGTTGACTCCAGCACGGCCAAAATGCACAGGAGGAAGGAGGAAGGCAGGGAGGGAGGAGGAGGAGGAGGAGGAGGAAGAGAAGGAGAAGAATGAGAAGGAGAGGAGGAGGAGGAGGAGGGAGAAGGATGGGAAGGAGAGGAGAAGGAGGAGGAGAAGGAGGGAGAAGGAGAAGGATTGGGAGGAGGAGGAGAAGAAGAAAGAGGGAGAAGAAGGATGGGAAGGCAAGGAAGAGGAGAAGGAGGAGAAGGAGAAGAGGATAGGAAGGAGAGGAGGAAGAAAAGGAGGAGAAGAAGGTGAAGTATGGGAAGGAGGGGAGAAGGATGAGAAGGAGGGAGAAGGATTGGGAGGAGGAGGAGGAGAAGAAAGGGAGAAGAAGGATGGGAAGGCAAGGAGGAGGAGGAGGAGAGGAAGAGGAGGGAGAAAAGGAGGAGAAGAAGGTGAAGTATGGGAAGGAGAGGAGAGAGGAGGGAGAAGGAGAAAGATGGGAAGGAGAAAAGGAGGAGGAGAAGGCGGGAGAAGGTTGGGAAGGAGAGGAGGAGGAGGAGGAGGAGATGAAGGGAGAAGGGAGAAGGATTGGGAGGAGGAGAAAGGGAGAAGAAGAAGGATGGGAAGGCAAGGAAGAGGATAAGAAGGAGAGGAGGAGGAGGAGGAGGATAGGAAGGAGAGGAGGGAGAAAAGGAGGAGAAGAAGGTGAAGTATGGGA
>NW_015387029.1:424671-426938 GCF_001527695.2 Protobothrops mucrosquamatus
GGAGAGGAGAGAGGAGGGAGAAGGAGAAAGATGGGAAGGAGAAAAGGAGGAGGAGAAGGCGGGAGAAGGTTGGGAAGGAGAGAAGGAGGAGAAGGAGAGGAGGAGGAGACAGAGGGAGAAGGATTGGGGAGAGGAGAAGAAGAAGAAGAAAGGGAGAAGAAGAAGGATGGGAAGGAGGAGGAGGAGGAGGAGAAGCCGAAGGAGAGAAATGGAGCACCCTTCTCCTGGGGCACCATGAGCTGCAAAAACCTTCCTGCCCACCCGGAGCCACGAGGAGAAGACGGCAGCCGGAGGGAGGACAATCGGGCCCTTTGGGTCTCCAGGAGGCCACGTCCAGCCGCCCTCAACATCCCGCCAGCCCCGCTTAAAAGCCCAACAAGCCAAAGGTTCACGAAGCCAAAGTCCAGCATTTTGCAATCAACTCGGCCTGGGCGCTGAGCCCACTCCGAGCAAACGTTCCGGGCAGGGCCAAAAGGAGACCTTTCTTCCCCCCACCCCACCCTCCCCACCTCCAAAACCCTGGAAATGGGGGCAAGGGTCCCTTTGGTAAGGCCTGGGAGAAGCTCCGGGGAGGGCAGCACCAGAGGCCGGAAGCCTCAAAGGCCAGGCCCTGCCTTGGCGGCTAAAGTTCCAGGGGTAGGCAACCTCGACTCTTTTATGGCTCGTGGACTTCAACTCCCAGAATTCCTGAGTCAGCATAGCTGACTCAGGAATTCTGGGAGTTGAAGTCCACGAGCCATAAAAGAGCCGAGGTTGCCTACCCCTGGCCGCTAAACGTTGATCGTACGTCAGTAGACAGGCAAATGAAGACGGATGCTTCCCGTGGAGTTGCCCTCCGCCTTGGCTTCTAGCTTTTCACAGCCGGCCATTTAAGTGGAATTTTCCCGACATCCTGGGGGAACTTGGTTTTTGCCGTTTAGAAAAGAAACGAGAAACAAGCGAACGAACGAGCGTCTTCAAAGAGAAAAGAAGAAAGTCCAAGTTGCCTCGCGAAAAAGCATCTTTGGGATAACTATGACCTGGAAGACGGAGGATCTCCGTAGACATTTATAGACATTGACTTATCTGAAAGGGTATAGGTTCTCTGGCTTGAGCAGGGGGCTGGACTAGAAGACCTCCGAGGTCCCTTCCAGTTCTATTCTATTCTATTCTATATCATTATTCTATTCTATTCTATTCTATATCATTATTCTATTCTATTCTATTCTACTTTGCTCTGCTGTGCTCTGCTCTATTCTATTCTATTCCATTCCATATTCTATTCCATATTCTATTCTATTCTATTCTATTGCATATTCCATTCCATATTCTATTCTATTCTATTCTGCTCTATTCTATTCCATATTCTAGTCTATTCCATATTCCATTCCATATTCTATTTCTATTCTTTTCTGCTCTATTCTATTCTATTCTATTCTATTCCATTCCATTCCATTCCATATTCTATTCTATATTCCATATTCTATTCTATTCTATTCTATTCTTTTCTATTCCATTCCATATTCTATTCTATATTCCATATTCTATTCTATTCTATTCTATTCTACTCTACTCTACTCTACTCTATTTATTTTATTTATATTTATTTATTTTATTTATATTTGGATTTATATCCCGCCCTTCTCCTCGCGGACTCAGGGCGGCTGACAATCAGTTAAAATACATAAATAACAATACAAATTTAAAATTAATTAAAAGAAATATTTAAATTTGTCCAATTAAAATGTAATTAAAACCCCTCTAAAAATTACCCTAGGCCAGTCCTGCAAGTTGGAATAACCAAGTCTTAAGGGCGCGGCGGAAGGAAGGGAGATCAGGGATGACCCTGATCTCTGGGGGCAGTTCATTCCAGAGGGTGGGAGCTCCCACAGAGAAGGCCCTCCCCCTTGGGGTCGCCAGCCGGCACTGTCTGGCCGACGGCACCCTGAGGAGACCCACCCTGTGGGAGCGTACAGGTCGATGGGAGGTAATCTGCGGCAGGAGGCGGTCTCGGAGGTATCCGGGTCCGATGCCATGGAGCGCTTTAAAGATGATAGTCAACACCTTGAAGCGCACCCGGAAGGCCACCGGCAGCCAATGCAGCTCACGCAGCAGCGGTGTCACGTGGGAACGTCGAGTCCCCCCCAACACCGCCCGCGCGGCCGCATTTTGGACCAGCTGGAGCCTCCGGGTGCTCCTCAAGGGGAGCCCCATGTAGAGAGCATTACAGTAGTCCAGGCGGGAGGTGACAAGGGCGTGAGTGACCGTGCGTAGGGCGTCCCGGTCCA
>NW_015387029.1:428220-431273 GCF_001527695.2 Protobothrops mucrosquamatus
CGGGTCATCACGTCAAGGGCATCTGTGCTCTATTCTATTCTGTATATTCTATTCTATTCTATTCTATTCTGTATTCTATTCTATTCTATTATATCCTATCCTATCCTATTATATTCTATTATCCTGGGTTGCATAAACAGATGCATAGAATCAAGATCACACAAAGTATTAGTACCGATTTATAAAACCCTAGTAAGGCCACACCTGGAATACTGCAGCCAGGTTTGGTCACCATATTACAAAAAAGATATTGAGAGTTTGGAAATAATTCAGAGAAGAGCAACTAAGATGATCCAAGGCCTGGAGACTAAAACATACAAAGAACAGCTGCGGGACTTGGGTTTGGCTAGTATAAAGAAAAGAAGAAATAGGGGGGGACATGATAGCAGTCTTCCAGTATCTGAGGGGCTGCCACAAAGAAGAGGGGGGTCAACTTATTTTCCAAAGCACCCGACGGCAGGACGAGAAACAATGGATGGAAACTGATCAAGGAGAGAAGCAACCAGGAATTAAGGAGAAACTTCCTAACAGAGAGAACAAGTGGGACAGCTTGCCTTCAGAAGTTGTAGGTGCTCCATCACTGGTGGGTTTTAAGAAGAGTCTGGACAGTCACTTGTCTTGAGATGGTATAGGTTCTCCTGCTTGAGCAGGGGGCTGGACTAGAAGACCTCCAAGGTCCCTTCCTACTCTGTTCTGCTCTATTCTAATTCTATTCTATTCTATTCTGCATTCTGTTCTGTTCTGTTCTATTCTATTCTATTCTGCATTCTATTCTATTCTATTCTGCATTCTATTCTATTCTATTCTATTCTATTCTATTATTCTATTCTATTCTATTCTATTCTATTCTATTCTATTCTATTCTATTCTATTCTATTCTATTCTAATCTAATCTAATCTAATCTAATTCTACCCTACTCTACTCTATTCCATCCATAAGCATGAAGCAAACCTACCATTAAAATTATCACCAATTATTGCCAGTATGAAAAATTCGGTCATAAGTTACTTTTTCCAGTAGAACTTTGAACGGGTTACTAAGTGGACTGTTGCAACTCCTGTAGGACCCACAAGCTTTGCAAACCATAAAGAATCACCCTCACTGTTGCAACACCGATGTGCTTCCTGGCGAACCAGATATTCCAGTTCAGTTTTTATCCCCTGCGCCCCCCCCCACTCCCACCCCCACCCCCACCCCCACCCAGGCCCTGCAGGCCAAAAATCCAGGTGCCATTCTGGATCCCAAGGCCAGGTTTTCAAGCAGGCTTTATGCCAAGAAGAGAGGAACGCAGCTGAAGGGGGATTATGGGTAATTCTCTACTTACAACAATTCGCTTACAACGGCACTGAAAGAAGTGACTTATGACCGATTTTTCACACTGGCAATAATTTGGGATACTTTTAATGGCCGACTTGCTTCATGTCTGTGGATACTAGAGTGGCTCCAGTTATGGCAGTACAGACGTAAATAACTAAGTGTGGAAATTTGCGGTGATCGTGCCAGAAAACTACACGACTAAACGGATGGAGGTGTTCCTAGAGGTCATCCAACCCACCCTGTTTGGAGTGAATCTTGCTGTTACATCTAGAAATACAAATAGTAGAAATAGAAATAGAAATAGAAATAATAGAAATAGTTCCCCCATGCTGGCTGAGGAATTCTGGGAGTTGAAGTCCACAAGTCATTAGGGGCCATGGTTCCCCCATGCTGGCTGAGGAATTCTGGGAGTTGAAGTCCACAAGTCATAAAAGGCAGGCTGGCTGAGGAATTCTGGGAGTTGAAGTCCACCAGTCCTAAAAGGGCCATGGTTCTCCATGCTGACTCAACAATTCTGGGAGCTGAAGTCCACAAGTCATAAAAGGTCCATAGTTCCCCATTTTTGTTCTAGTAACAGCAACAGGAAGAGGTTTTAATGCCGGAGAATCAGGCCTGTGCACTAATTAGATTGACCAAGGTTATTTCTGCTTTCCCCACAACTAGAGAATCGAGCTCTGAGCCACTCTGGAATTAATTAGCTCAAGCAGGTCTTGAATATGCAACAGCCTTCTGTGAACAGGATTATTTTTGCAAACTGAGGATCAAGCAAATTATGGCCTCATCACATGTTTCTCAGCCCTGTCTAGCCTCAGGTGGCAACAGGTTTACCTGCAAGGGGAAAAAAATAAGAATAGACAAAAAAACCCCTCATGTTTGCAAAACAAGGGCCGGTGGAACTCATTGCCACAAGGAACTTTACCAGTCTTAGTTTATTCCTTGGGCCCAAAAAAATAAAGGGAGAACATGCCAAGAGAACGAAGCATCTCTGAAGCTTGACTAATGAGAAATGATAGTACTGCTTTATATGGGGAGGCTACACTTGGCATCTGCGTGCAGTTTTGGTCGCTACAATATAAAAAAGATGCTGAGACTCTAGAAAGAGTGCAGAGAAGAGCAACAAAAGTGATCAGGACACCGGAGGCTAAAACCTATGAAGAACGGTGGAAGGAACTGGGTAAGGGTATTGGGTCTAATGCAGGAGTGGGCGGCTTCAGGTAGTCCTCAACTTACAATTCATTTAGTGACCGTTCCAAGTGACAACACACTGAAAAAAGGAACTTTAGGACCGTTTATTTTTTTGCACTGACAACCTTTGCAGCATCCCCAGGATCACATGATCAAAGTTCGGACGCTTGGCAACTGATTCATGTTTACGACAGTCGCAATGTCTCGGCGGTCACCTGATCCCCAATAATAATAATAATAATAATAATAATAATAATAATAATAATAATAATAATAATAATAATAATAGTAAAGTTGGAAGGGACCTTGGAGGTCATCTAGTCCAACCCCCTGCTCAGGCAGGAACCCTACACCATTTCGGACAAATGGCTGTCCAGTCTCTTCTTAAAAACTTCCAGCTTGGAGCATTCACAGCTTCTGGAGGCTGGTAGTTCCACTGGTAATAACAACAACAACAACAATGTTGTTGGAAGGGACCTTGGAGGTCATCTAGTCCAACCCCCTGCTCAGGCAGGAAACCCTATACCATTTCGGACAAATGGCTGTCCAG
>NW_015387029.1:432584-462438 GCF_001527695.2 Protobothrops mucrosquamatus
CCAGCATTCTAAGCCCTGAAGATGTCAGCGGATGCCGACGAAAGCTAGGCACTTTTATTGATTTCTATGTATTTTAAAGGTTTTTAATATTCTTAAGAACTTTTATCTCTAAATTATTATTATTAAATTATTTATTCCCTGGTGCTCACGTCTATTGACTGACTTTGAACATGGATATACCCGGGGATCACATTTTTAACCCCGCCAACCACAATTGAGGCTGGGGTCCTCACCCATCTTGAAAAACCTTTAAAATTCCTCCTGGAGAGAGGCAGAGGTGAGCACTTGTATATCTCCCAAGCACCTCCCCACTATGGCTGTCATTTCAATTAAATAAGGTTTGTGGACACAGGCAGTCTTTGGGCTGCAACCACAACGAAGCCCCAAATTTATGTTTCGCGAAGAGAAACATCTGTTCAGTGAGTTTTGCCCCGTTTTACGACTTCTCTTGCCACTGTCATTAAGCGAGTCATTGCATTTGTGAAGTTAGTCACACGGTTTGTTGAGCGAATCCGTAGTCCCCGTTGACATTGCTTGTCAGAAGGTCGCAAAAGAGGATCCCATGACACCCCCACCCCCCCACCCTCGGAGAGACACTGCGACCATCATAAATACGAGTCAGTTGCCAAGCGGCTGAATTTTGATCAGATTAGATAGATTGGATAACCTTTATTGTCATTTTTTTTCCTGTGGGCACAACGGCACACATTAAAAATGAAATTTAGTTGCTTCCTCTCAAAGTGTACACATACACAACACACGTCAGCTGACCACAGAGAGGCTGCAATGGTCCTAAGTGTGAAAAAGGGTCCCAAGTCACTTTTTTCAGTGCCATTGTCAACGCTGCTAAGATGGGATGTTTTGCATTGACAACAAAGGGAAATGTAGCCATCTTTTCCCTTTCCCTTTTAGAATTAGATCAGTGGTTCTCAACCTGTGGGTCGGGACCCCATTTGGGGTCAATCGACCATTTCATGGGGGTCGCCAAGCAAGGCTGACCGCCATTTTTTTTTGTCCGCCATTTTTTTTGTCCGCCATTTTATTCCCCTTTTCTGGCGGGTGCCTTACTTCCCTTGGGCTGGGCCAGCTGGTGGTTGGTCTGCTCCGTCTCTGCCGCTTGCCAGCTACGCCTCAGCCGGCGCAAGGGGCGGAACCACGCATGCGCGGCGCTCCCGGGCAGGGAAAGTCCTCGACTTACGACCAGTTTAGTCCTCGACTTACGACCGGTTGGGGTCGCGGCATTAAAAAGGTTGAGAACCACTGAATTAGATGATGCTGGGAGGGGGGATGTGAACTAGAGTTCAGCTAGACATAACAACACTAAACTCAGCGTGAGAATCAAGGTTATTATAACCAGAGTTGATAAGGAATTGACGGGCTGGAGAACCCTGTGCTTTAAGCTAATTGGGGAATGTGATTTATGACTGTTAATTGAAGGAGGGAATTGTGCTTTGATATTAAGATGATTACAAAGATGATTAGGGGACTGGAGGCTAAAGCATATAAGGAATGGTTGCTGGAATTGGGGATGTCTAGTTTAATGAAGAGAAGGACAAGGGGGGACAGGATAGCAGTCTTCCAGTATCTGAGGGGCTGCTCAAAAGAAGAGGGAGTGTCAAGCTATTCTCCAAAGCGCCTGAACAAGAAACAACGGATGGAAACTAACCAAGGAGAGAAGCAACCTAGAACTAAGGAGAAACTTGCTGACAGAACAATTAACCAGTGGAACAACCTGCCTCCAGAAGCGGTGAATGCTCCAACACTGGAAGTCTTTAAGAAGAGACTGGACAGCCATTTGTCCGAAATGGTGTAGGGTTTCCTGCCTGAGCAGGGGGTTGGACTCGATGACCTCCAAGGTCCCTTCCAACTTTATTATTATTATTATTAGTAGTAGTAGTATATGCTCAGGGGAGGGGAATTCAGTTTTTGGCTTCGATTATGCAGTGCCGAAGTTATGCTACTCAAAATAAAGATTCTTTAAGGTAAACAATACCTCGAAGTTCTTTTCAAGAGTTTCATCTGTCGGAACCATGACAGCCGTTGTAACTTGGGACGGTCACTAAGCGAATAAGATTACTTGTACTTTATCAGGGTTACTCCTTGATACAGTTGATAACCAGGTTCTCTCCCTGCCTCGGTTTTCTCCACACCTGCTGGCCACAAAACCTGATCCATGTGGGGTCAGGATTCCTCCCCCCCAAAAGAGCCCCCCACAACTAAACCCCTGAAGAAGGGGGCCCAGAAACGAGACCCCTTTCCGGGGGAGGACAGGGGAGAGACTGAAGACCATGTCGGAGTGCCCCAAATACAAAACTCCAGGTGGAAGACAGACAGACACACACAGAGATACACACAGCAGCAGTAGAGTGAGGGAAGCCAAGCCAATTTTTTAACATTTCAAATTACAACTAATTCCTTTTTTTTTCAATTTAACCAATTGTTCACTTTGAGTGTTTAAAAGATCAATTTCTCTTTTCCACGGTATTATGTTTTTATCACATTACCTGCCCACACAAGCAGCTTTCAGAGCCGGATGGAACAGACGCCCGTAATTTAAAATAAAACAAGCATGGGGATTAATGATCTAAGAAGACCCCCTCCCCACTAGAAGGAAAAGGGGGGGGGGGTAGATACCTGTTGCCCCTCCCCCCAAAAGACAGATCAATGCCCGTTGAAACAAGCCCACTGCAAGCCCACTTATCTGAAATGGGATAGGACAGGTTCTCCTGCTTGAGCAAGGGGGCTGGACTAGAAGACCTCCGAGGTCCCTTCCAGCGCTATTCTATTCTAAGGGAAAGCCCACTTGCAAGAAGAAGAAGGCACTCAAGCACATGCTCAGAGGCCTTGGTTTCCAGGCCATCGGAGGGCAAAGCGACCATTGGCGACGAGGCGGGGCGGGGGGAGGGTCGTAGGGGCAGCCCCGCAGCCGCTTCCCTCCGCGGTCGGAGCCCGCAAATCCGTTGCTGCTCGCGGAGTCGGCGCAGCGCGTAGCAAAACGAGAACCGATCCGGGATCGCCATATATCCAGAAAAGCCCCCTCCCCACTTAGAGAAGGGGGGCTCCGCTACCCTCCTTGGGGCCAGGAAGCCCCCTCCCCAGGCAGTTTCCCTCCCCCTCCCCACTTAGAGAAGAGGGGCTCCGCTATCCTCCATGGGGCCAGGAAGCCCCCTCCCCAGGCAGTTTCCCTCCCCCTCCCCTACACTCCTTGGGGCCAGGCTGCCCCTCCCCACTTAGAGAAGGGGGTTCCGCTACCCTCCTTGGGGCCAGGCAGCCCCTCCCCACTTAAGGGGGTTCCGCTACCCTCCTTGGGGCCAGGAAGCCCCCTCCCCAGCCGTTTCCTCCCCGTCCCCATTTAGAGAAGGGGGTTCCTCTACCCTCCTTGGGGCCAGGCAGCCCCCTCCCCAGGCAGTTTCCCTCCCCCTCCCCACTTAGAGAAGGGGGTTCCGCTACCCTCCTTGGGGCCAGGCAGCCCCTCCCCACTTAGAGAAGGGGGTTCCTCTACCCTCCTTGGGGCCAGACAGCCCCCTCCCCAGGCAGTTTCCCTCCCCCTCCCCACTTAGAGAAGAGGGGCTCCGCTATCCTCCATGAGGCCAGGCAGCCCCCTCCCCATGTAGTTTCCCTCCCCCCTCCAGCGGGCGGGGCCGGGAAGGAGCGCTGCCGCCGCCCCCGCCGCTCACCTGTGGCCAGGTAAGACCTCCGGAGGCCGGTCTTGGCTTCCAGCGCCCCCAGCGCGTCGCCCAGCCAGCCGGGCTGGTCCAGGAAGGCTTCGAAGCGGCACCGGGGGGTCCCCATGGCGGCCCAGGATCCGAGCGACGCCGACGCCCGGCCGCGCACCTGCTGGGCGGCCGATCAGCCCCCCCCCCCCCGAGCGATGGGCGGAGCTCTCGCCAGGTGGGGCCCGCCTCCAGCCGGCGCAGCCAATCGGGAGCGGGGAGGACAGGTGGCCCGCGGGGCTGAAGGGCGGGGGGGGAGTGCAAGGGTTTTAAGCCACGTGGATAAGCTCAAGGTTGGGAGCCGAGATTTAGCCCGCAGGGTCCCGGTCATCCTCGACTTACGCCCACCACGTTTGTCAAGTGACTTTTGCCCCATTTTACCCCCTTTCTTGCCATAATTAAGTGAACCACTGAGGTTGTTTAGTAACACAGTCCTTAAGTGAATCTGGCATAATAATAATAATAATAGTAATAATAATAGTACTAGTAGTAGTAGTAGTAATAATAATAATAATAATAATAATAATAATAATAATAATAATAATAATAATAATAATAATAATAATAATCCCAAAACAACTGGAGCACCACTTGAACACCATCGGCATTGACAAATTCGCTATTAGTCAATTGCAAAAGGCGGCCTTACTAGGAACTGCTTCCATCCTGCGACGAGATCTGTAATACCATCAAACATCCACATCTGCCTATCCCAGGTCCTTGGGAAGGACTCGATAGGTGGACAAAATGCCAAATCCAGTCTGAACATCTGCCTGACTGTGCGATGATCCACAATAATAATAATAATAATAATAATAATAATAATAATAATAATAATAATAATAATAATAATAATAATAATAATAATAAAGTTGGAAGGTCCCTTGGAGGTCATCTAGTCCAACCCCCTGCTCAGGCAGGAAACCCTGTCCACTCTCTTCTTAAAAACTTCCAGTGTTGGAGCATTCACAGCTTCTAGTGGCAAGCTGTTCCACTGGTTAATTGTCCTCACTGTCATGAGGTTTCTCCCTTAATTCCAGGTAGCTTCTCTCCTTGATTAGTTTCCATGCGTTGCTTCTTGTCCTGCCTTCAGGGGCTTTGGAGAAGAGCTTGACTCCCTCTTCTTTGGGGCAGCCCTGAGATATCGGAAGGCTGCTATCATGTCCCCCCTCGTCCTTCTCTTCATTAAACTAGACCGGGGTGGGCAACCGTGGCTCTTTTATGACTCGTGGACTTCAACTCCCAGAATTCCTGAGGCAGCCATGCTGAGGGGAAAGAGAGAGGTTTCCAAGTTGAGCCATGTTGGCTGGGGAATTCTGGGAGCTGAAGTCCACGAGTCATGAGGGGCCCAAGGTTGCCTACCCCTGGACTAGCCTATCCTGCTGGCTGGGGAATTCTGGGAGTTGAAGTCCACGAGTCATAAAAGAGCCCAGGTTGCCTACCCCTGAACTAGACATCCCCAATTCCAGCAACCTTTCCTTATATGTTTTAGCCTCCAGTCCCCTGATCATCTTCGTTGCTCTTCTCTGTACTCTTTCTAGGGTCTCAACATCTTTTTTTTTCCCTCCATGGACCTTGCTTTTCAGACTGTCGCAAAAGGGGATCACGTGACTTTGGGACACAGCGACAGTCATAAAAATAGGAACCAGCTGCCAAGCGTCTGAATTTTGGTATCCCGTGATGCTTGGCAACTGGTTCATATTTATGACGGTCCCAGTGTCCCGGGATCACGCGATCCCCTTTTGCGACCAGCAAAGTCAATGGGGAAGCAGTGATTTTCACTTCGTATCTGTGGTCGTGAAAGGTCACAATATGGAGCAAGATTCACAACTGCCTCACTTAGCAACTGAATTTTGGGACTCGGTTAAAAAAAAAAAAGCTTCTCCTTGGATGTTATCAAAAGCAACAAATTAGTGCTGAAGGAACACGTGAATGGAGACTTACTCCATTGTTAAAAAGTTGGATCCTTCTTGATGCATTACTGAATTGTCTTTTTTGACAATTCTCCTTGCCTTGACTGCAAGTCTCCTCAAATTCTTTGGGGCCTGTTTGTGAGCATCAAATGCTCAGCAACAGATTGTTGAAACTGGACATCACCTGGTGCTTATGAATTTAAGAGTAACTCCCCCCTAAAAAAAAACAACCTCTTCTAAACATCAAGGTTAAAACAGCCTACAGCTGTCAATAACCAGGATAGTTAGGCAGAACCACTAAACTCAGCTGGAATTATTTTCGAATAGAATAAATTGATGGCATTATAGCAGGGGCCTTCAAACTTGGCCCTTTTATGACTTGTGGACTTCAACTCCCAGAATTCCTCAGCCAGGCACTGAGGAATTCTGGGAGCTGAAGTCCACAAGTCATAAAAGAGCCAAGTTTGAAGACCCCTGCATTATAGGATTGGAGCCAGTAATCTGGCTGCCGTTATATCTTATTATTGACGATGAATGTATTCTTTATATTGATTGTGATTATGATTTATCCCTATTGCTTGTATGTACAATGAGAGCTTATGCACCGGTGACAAATTCCTTGTGTGTCCAATCACAGTTGGCCAATAAAGAATTCTATTCTCTTCTATTGTTGAACAACCCAATTGTCTCAGTTTTTTCCCCATGTGTGTCATGTAAATCCAGGCTCTAAGCTGCAGCTGCCAAAAAACAACACAGTGCTGGGCTGCATTAACAGAGGGATAGAATCAAGATCACGTGAAGTATTAATACCACTTTACAAGGCCTTGGTAAGGCCACACTTGGAATACTGCATCCAATTTTGGTCACCACAATGTAAAAAAGTTGCTGAGACTCTAGAAAGAGTGCAGAGAAGAGCAACAACAATGTTTAGGGGACTGGAGGCTAAAACATATAAGGAACGGTTGCTGGAATTGGGTATGTCTAGTTTAACAAAGAGAAGGACAAGGGGGGACAGGATAGCCGTGTTCCAATATCTCAGGGGCTGCCCCAAAGAAGAGGGAGTCAAGCTATTTTCCAAAGTGTCTGAAGGCAGGACAAGAAGCAATGGATGTAAAACTAACCAAAGAGAGAAGCAATCTAGAAATAAGGAGAAATGTCCTGACAGTTAGAACAATTAATGAGTGGAACAACCTGCCTCCAGAAGCTGTGAATGCTTCAACACTGGAAGTTTTAAAGAAAAGATTGGACAACCATTTGTCTGAAATGGTATAGGGTTTCCTGCTTGAGCAGGGGGTTGGGCTAGATGACCTCCAAGGTCCCTTCCAACTCTGTTATTATGATATTCTCTTATTAGGTCAGGATGTGATTTGAGCTGGACAAATAGGTTGAAAAGTTTTTTAAAAATACAAAATAAATAAAAACAAAACAGAAACAAAAAAAATAATTTCCCCCCCCCCAGCACTCAAACATTATTTTAAAAAAAACCAGAAGGCCTTTTGCCCTATTACCTCTTTGCTGCAACTCATCAATTGGAAAAGGGGTTTCTGATTTTTCAAGTTAATTGGATTTTAAAAAAGCTTAATGTCACCGCGAGTTTGCAAGTTACGGCTTACACATACGCCTCTCTCTCAGCAGATGGGATTGAAGGCGGAGGTGCATCTTGATGTGGTTTTTCAGAGTTTCACCTTTCCCAACAGAGTTGCGTAAAAATCCTCTACAATGAATACATAGGTGTGCACGGGCAGTTTTTTTTAGAGGCAAGAGCACACTATTTTCTGGTGAGCAGTGGGCCTTGTTCCAAGCCACGAACTCTGCAGCGCCCTCAAGGAAGTAAGCCAAGCCTTCCATCTGCATTTAGGATCTCTTACCTATAATGGGGCCTCCCAGAATAGTTGGCATTCTGCTCCTTGGAACCCAATTGCCACAGATCACCTGGTTTCTCTGAAGCTTAAGAAAACAAGCCTTGCAAATTAACTCTTTGTATGCTGGTTTAAGGGCAGAGGCTGGGAGATCAATTTCTAACTTGAAAAATCCATATATATATAACTATATATATGCTAAAAACATATAAGGAACGGTTGCTGGAATTGGGTCTGTCTCGTTTAATGAAGAGAAGGACGAGGGGGGACATGCTAGCAGCATTCCAATATCTCAGGGGCTGCCCCAAAGAAGAGGGAGTCAAGCTATTTTCCAAGGCACCTGAGGTCAAAGACAAGAAGCAACGGATGGAAACTAATCAAGGAGAGAAGCAACCTAGAATATAAGGAGAAACTTCCTGACAGTTAGAACAATTAACCAGTGGAACAACCTGCCTCCAGAAGCGGTGAATGCTCCAACACTGGAAGTTTTTAAGAAGAAACTGGACAGTCATTTGTCCGAAATGGTATAGGGTTTCCTGCCTGAGCAGGGGGTTGGACTAGATGACCTCCAAGGTCCCTTCCAACTTTATTATTATTATTATTATTATTATTATTATTATTATTATTATTATTATTATTATTATTATTATTATATATATATATATTTCCTCTTGAAATTAACGTTGCGAGATACATTTAATTTGCCTTCTTATCGGTTTCTCTATCCTTAAAGCTCTGCTTTGTGGCTTTAAGGTTTATTCTTCCACATTCTGCATATGGTCAAGGGTTCGTTGGTTTTAGAACAGCACACCACTTTTTTTTTTTAAAATAGAAAACTGGGTAGTTTTTTTTTTAATGTATTTTAAGTTATCTCCAATCTGAACAACCTAGATTTATCTAGAAAACTCTGTGCTACTTTACACGTGGGGAATAAACTGTAAAATCTGTTTCCAACCGAATTCATGTGTTTCCTGGTCACTTTGAAAGGAACAGAGATTATTAATCAGAAATTTCTAATGAATCTAAAGGTCTGTAGGAGAAGTCACCTGAAAGTCATAAACTCAAACAAGTTAACTATATACAAATAAGAAAAACAGAAGTTGCTAGCTAACTGAAACTGCAAGTAGGGTGAAGTTTAGAGCTTAAGGTATAACTGCAAACAAATATAGAGATGATTATAAGAATTGAGCTTTGCTAATAGAAAATTAGATGGTGATAGATAGGATGTGCACAAAGGGGCTTCGTGGAACATGGGAGGGACAGTGGTTTTAGGCGGTCCGGATAGTTTATCGGATGATTCGGAAAGGGGTGTTGAGTGCGATAGGGGAGGGGGGGAATCTGCATGTGTGTGTGTGTGGAGGGGGTAGGATATAGAAATGTGTGAAACAGCTCTTGAAGGTGTGGCTGGACTCCTACCTGTGTTTCAGCTCACCCAAGCCTTTGCAAATGCTTCTTTTTAAATAAAACTTTGTCGCTGGAATTCCAAGTGAGTTTGTTTGTTTTGGGATCTTGAGCCACCTTCCAAACAACTTCATGGACAGTTTTTTGGCACACCCAATATTGGAATCAATTTATCTCTGCTTTTTCTGGGGTTGTTTCTAACCTAGTCTAGAGCTTCGGGATTTCCTCGTGGTCTCCCATCCAAGGAGCTCCTCCCCCTTCAACTCATAAAGGGAGAGATGGTTGACGGTGGTCCATTACAATGAAAGTCTATTAGGTCTCACAGAAATGGTGATAAACTGGGCATGGCCTTACCTTGTTAGAACCCTTGGGCTTTTAGTGGATAACAGGAAAAAAATTAAGATAATCCCTTGTTAATTAAGCCTGGCTCTATAACAGAGGCATCTTTCAGCAGAAACCACAACTCCCAGGAGCCCTTGCGGCCAACCCTCCTTTCCCCCCCTCCCCTCTGCTCGTTTTCCCGCAGCGCCACCCGGCCCGATAATCCCCAATCTCCGGCCTTGGCTTCCCGTCGCCATGGCAACCAGGCGCCTCCGAACACATGGAGCGCGCCCGGCCGCTCCGGGTCTCCCGAAGGCGGCGCTGGTGTGCAAATCGAGGCCCAGGCTTCGAAGGGGCCCTAGGCCGCGTTGATGTATAAGGGGCCGGGCTCTCCCGCCGGCCCGGCCCGTGGCTCTTGAGCGGGGGGAAGACATGCGGGGAGCAGAAATGGGCGTCTGGATGCTGCTGCTGCTCTTGCTCTGCGGTGGAGCCTCCAGCGCCGCGAGCATCTACCTGAGCAGCTGGGCCGTGCGCGTCCCTAGCGGCGCCCCAGAGGCCCAGCGCCTGGCCCGCAGGCACGGGCTGCTCTACCTGGGCCAGGTGCGTCGCCCTTCCTGGCCCTGGGAAGGGCTGGCAAGGGCCTGCTTGAGGGCTGCGAGATAGCCTCTGAGCATACGTAGAGTGCCTTTGCAGAAAAAAACCAGCAACTCCCCAGCCTTTCCCACCCACCCACCCCTCACCTTGCCTAACCTTTTCTATGTCAGTGGGTAGACTGCCCCTGCTCTTGGAGGCTCCATCAAAGGAACATGGCTTGTTTGGGGGAAGGGGGGGGAGGCTTTTCTTAGGCACCCCAAAAGGTCCTGGGTTCGTATTATAGAGCCAGACGGACATTATCAGGCCTCCCCCAGCGCCCCCCCACCCTTTGGACACCCCCCACCCGTGCGCCAGCACTCCAAGGTAGACTGCTCCTGAACATGGAGGCTCCACTTAGGAAGCTCTGGTGGACTCTTCATTCTCTCTGTGGTTTCCCTCCCCCCCCCCCAAAAAAAGGGTCACACCTTCAGTTATGAAAGCTTTTTTGTTCTATTGGGGGGAGCTTTAATTTAAATTTAATCTTTTGAGAGAAGGGGGAAATGGTACGTGGGGGAGGGGGCTGTAGCCCCGTTTCCAGCCTTCGTGGGGGTTGTTTCTGAGTTGGGGGCAGGTGCCAGGGGGCTTTTCTGAAGCGCGGGACCCCAGGATGGGACATGGAGACCCCCAACCCGTCTTGCAACCAGCAGAAAAAGCAAACGCAAGAATTCCTTGCTTGCATGGAGCCTGTGGGTGGGTGTATGTATGTATGTATGTATGTATGTATGTATGTATGTATGTATGTGGGGTCACATTCTGCAGAGAATGTGACCCCAGCAAATTAGGGGTCCCCTGGCAAGGGAAGGTTTTTTACTGAACGGATAAACCTGAAAATATTGTGAGGCACCAATGCATCAAATGTTGTTTATTATTTTATTTTGGTTTGTCGCACAGTCCGCCAGGTGTTCAGACTGGATTTGGACACCTATCAGACTAGACACCTATCAAGTCCTATATTATTATTTTATTATTATTATTAAATTTATATGCTGCCCCTCCTTTCTATTTCCAGAGGGTGAGAAACCGAGTCTTTTAATGCAGAGGTCTTGCATCATTTCTGTTAAACTATTTGCTCCCTCTCCTCCTCCTCCTCCTCCTTAAAAACCAGGCCATCTCCTGCTTAATCAGATTGATGGGATCTATTTTGAAAGATATGCAATCAGGCCTGGGAAAGCAGATCCCAGAGAGAGATGGTTTCCAAGGGGGTGGGGGGAGAAGGAAGAAGAGGAGGCAGATCCCAAGTGATTTTTTTCCTCTTATGATCCAGGAGACTCTTTGCTTATTTTGCAGAGAAAGGGGACTTTGGAAATCCAAAAGAATCAGTTAGAGGCCTGGGGTGGGGTGGAAGGAAGCCACACTGCAGAGGATTGAGGAGAAGCCATTTTAGTTTTGCACAGGTGTTAACACCTTTCTGGCAGGAATTAGGCCATTTTTTAAAACCTGTCCACCTTCATAACTTTCAGCTAGGTGGACTTCAACTCACTGCTGGCTGGGGAATTCTGGGAATTGAAGTCCACTGTCTCAAAGTGGCCATGGTTGAGAAATGCTATCCTAGAGGCACGTTTTAGCCGAGTTCTTCCTCCATCTCTCCGTTTCAGCAGGGGGCTGGACTAGAAGACCTCCAAGGTCCCTTCCAGCTTCTATTCTATTCTATTCATTCTGAATTCTATTCTATTCATTCTGAAATCTATTCTATTCTATTCATTCTGAATTCTATATTCTATTCTATTCTATTCTATTCATTCTGAATTCTATTCTATTCATTCTGAATTCTATATTCTATTCTATTCATTCTGAATTCTATTCTATTCATTCTGAATTCTATATTCTATTCTATTCATTCTGAATTCTATTCTATTCTATTCATTCTGAATTCTATATTCTATTCTATTCATTCTGAATTCTATTCTGTTCTATTCTGTATTTTTGTTTTTTCTATTCTATTCTACTCATTCTGAATTCTATATTCTATTCTATTCTATTCATTCTGAATTCTATTCTATTCTGTTCTGTTCTGTTCTGTTCTGTTCTGTTCTGCATTCCTACTCTACTCTACGTTACTCCTTTTCGTGGCGAAGCTGGGATAAAACTTTGCCCTTCTGCATGCAGGTGATTGCTGGAGAGCCCTACTTCCATCTGAAACACAGGGGCATGGCTCGGAAATCTTTAACGAAGCACCGGGGGTGGCATCTCCGCCTGAACAGAGACCCTCAGGTAAGCCCATAGACAGAGGGTCTCCTGAAGGCCCTCTAGTCTGACTCCCCCCCCCCCACGCCAATTGCATAATACTTAGACCAGGGGTAGGCAACCTTGGCTCTTTTATGACTTGTGGACTTGAACTCCCAGAATTCCTGAGCCAGCCTGGCTCAGCTTGGAAACCTCTCCCTTTCCCCTCAGCACGGCTGGCTGAGGAATTCTGGGAGTTGAAGTCCACGTGTCATAAAAGAGCCAAGGTTGCCTACCCCTGACTTAGGCCATATTGGATTGCTCTGGCTATTCACACCTTCAGAGTTTGCCCTATTGCCTCCATTCTGCTAGTATTGACCGCTCTGGCACAATCTTAAAAAAATGTAACCTTACCTGTCCTCCCACCTCACCTGTCTCTCATATCACTCGACCCCAGGTGACACATCTGTTTTCTTCCTCTTTTCATTGTGTGTTTGTGTGTGTGTGTGTGTTTCCCCCCCTCCTGCACTGCCAACCCTTTCCCCTCCCCTTCCTTTTGTCTATCACAGGGGTCTTCAAACTTGGCCCTTTTATGACTTGTGGACTTCAACTCCCAGAATTCCTCAGCCAGCAAAGCTGGCTGAGGAATTCTGGGAGTTGAAGTCCACAAGTCATAAAAGGGCCAAGTTTGAAGACCCCTGGTCTATCTCCTTCTGACAAGTGTGGCAACCCAAAGAGAACCCTCAGATGCAGAGGCATTCTACCTCTTAAGGGTTGGATGCTGGTGACACACCTTAAGCTAGTCAATTTCCTTCACGGCCTACTTGTAGGGTATCGGAGGCAAAACACCGGGGCGTTTTCCAAGAAGTAGAGCAGGGCTGTCTTAATTACAGGTAGTGCTTGCCTTTTAACAGTTGGTTTAGTGACCGTCCCAAGTTACAACGGCACTGAAAAAAGTGGTTTATGGCCCCTTTTTCACAGTTACGCCCTTTGCCGCATCCCCCAGGGGTCACATGATCAAACTTTGGAAACTGGCATGTACTTACGACGGTGGCAGTGTCCCCATGATCCCTTTTGTGACCTTTTGATAAGCAAAGGAACGGTTGCTGGAATTGGGTCTGTCTAGTTTAACGAAGAGAAGGACGAGGGGGGACATGATAGCCGTGTTCCAGTATCTCAGGGGCTGCCCCAAAGAAGAGGGAGTCTAGCTATTCTCCAAAGAGCCTGAAGGCAGGACAAGAAGCAACTGATGGAAACTAAACAAGGAGAGAAGCAACCTAGAACTGAGGAGAAACTTCTTGACAGTTAGAACAATTAACCAGTGGAACCACCTGCCTCCAGAAGCGGTGAATGCTCCAACACTGGAAGTTTTTAAGAAGAGACTGGACAGCCATTTGTCTGGAATGGTATAGGGTTTCCTGCCTGAGCAGGGAGTTGGACTTGATGACCTCCAAGGTCCCTTCCCACTTTAATATTATTATTATTATTATTATTATTATTATTATTATTATTATTATTATTATTATTATTATTATTATTACTACTTAACAACCATGTGACTAACTTAAACAGCTGCAGTGATTCCCTTAACCACTGTGGCAAGCAAGGTGGTAAAATGGAGCAAAACTCAGTTAACTTAGCAGCAGAAATTCACGGCTCCATCCTGGTTCTATGTTGTACTGTCAAAGAAACAGAGCAGGGCTGATTTAATTATGAACAGGATGCTCATCTGTTAATTAGATAGTTTTCCAAGTTGCCCCACTGGGCTGGGTTTGTACCTCTAAGGAGTTTGTTTCCACACAGATTGCACAGCGGAGGGCCCTTTTAAGATGTGTGGACTTGATAGACTTTAAACCAGAATTGTTTTTGTTAGGAATAATAGGAGCTAATTATGAGAAAGATTGGAGATATTTAATACCACACGTACTAACGGCAGCAAGAATTGTTTTTGCTCAACATTGGAAAAATGAAAACTTACCAGCTGAAGAAGTGCTAATTAAGGAAATTCTAGAGTGTGCAGAAATGGATAGATGGACTTTAAAGATAAAAGAGAAAGAAGACTCAGTGTACTTTAGAACATGGGATAATTTCTATCAATGGCTAGAAAGATGAGTTAGAGAGAAAGGAATGTGACATATCACTTTGAATATGTATTAGCAAGAAGAAGGCTATTGAGGGATTAATTAACATACTGTTTATGATAATTAACTATTCACTCTTATTGTTTGTTAAACAGATGAACCCAGACATTATGCTGTTTGCTAAATATTGAGAATGTTATTTGGAAAAAACCCAACCCTAGTCCTAACCCTAACCCAAATCCCAACTCTAACCCCACCCTACCTTATTCCTAACCCTATAAAAATTAATAAAATCTATACAAAAAAAGATGTGTGGACTTCAACAAACAAGCCTGGCTGGGGAATTCTGGGAGTTGAAGTCCATGCTTCTTTAAGTGGCCAAGGTTGAGAAACGGTGATGTAGGCTTCAAAAGCTTGTGTCAACAGCTGTCTGCAAGCAGCTCCATTAACCAGTAAAGAAACAGTGATTAATATTTATGTGCGTGATTAATATTTATGTGTTACTTACATGTAAGGATGTAGGTCTACATACGTAAGTTGTATATGTTTAAATGTGTGTGGTGTATGTGTACACTTTGGGAGCAAGCAACTAAATTTCATTTTTAATGGGTGCCATAGTGCCCATAATAAAAAATGACAATAAAGGTTATCTGTCTATCACTTATCACAGGATAAGGAATGTTGGAGCTGAGTTGCTATGCTGTGGGCACAGAGACCCATAAAATAGAATATTATTTATTTTACCTTACAAAACATAACATAGCTGCTGATCCTTAATTTCGTTGTGAGTTACACAATGACAATAAAGCCTATTCTATTCTATTCTATTCTATTCTATTCTATTCTATTCTATTCTATTCTATTCTATTCCATTCTATTCCTATTCCTAATTCTATTCCTATTCCTATTCCTAATACCTATTCCTAATTCGTAATTCCTAATTCTATTCCATTCCATTCTATTCCTATTCCTATTCCTATTCCTATTCCTAATTCTATTCCTATTCCTAATACCTATTCCTAATTCCTAATTCCTAATTCTATTCCATTCCATTCCAATCCAATCCAATCCAATCTATTCTTTTTTTTTTTCCAAAGAAATGTTATTATTTTCCATCATAAAAAAAACAATCATAAGCATAATAAACACAGTATCAAGTAACCCCCCCCCCCGGACTTCCCAAACCTAATCCCAGGATAATATTCATATATAAGTAAACAAATACTAATATCTCTAACTCCACAAAGTATCTTAATCTACATAAAAAGATAGAAAGAATAAACAAACAAAAAAAAAATCTAAAAACCTAAGTTATATTCTACCACTCTATGCTTCTTTTGAATATAAACAATCCATCTTCTCCATATTGATAAAAATTGTTCATTCGAGTGGTTCTTCAGATAAGCCGAAATCTTTGCCATTTCAGCAAGATACGAAACTTTCAATCTCCAGTCTTCCATTGTAGGCAGAATTGGGCTCTTCCAATTTTGGGCTATCAACAAATGGGCAGCAGTTAAACAATAAAGCATCAAATTTGTTTCTTTTGCATCTAAATCTTGCACAATACCTAAAAGAAACAACTGTGCAATCCAATCTATTTTATTCTATTCTATTCTATTCTATTCTATTCTATTCTATTCTATTCTATTCCATTCCATTCCATTCCATTCCATTCTATTCTATTCTATTCCATTCCATTCCATTCCATTCCATTCCATCCCATCCCATCCCATCCCATCCCATCCCATTCTATTCTATTCCATTCCATTCCATTCCATTCCATTCCATTCCATTCCATTCCATTACATTACATTACATTACATTACATTCTATTCTATTCTATTTTAGGCCCACAGCATGTATCCTTTCCACCTCAATAAATCTTGTTAAAGAAAACTTTGCAAGAGCAATGTTGGGCGGGGGGAGGGAAAGTCATTTTTCCTGTTTAGGGGATAGCCAAAGGACTGCACAGTCAAAGACTAAACAGGCCCAGATTTTATGAGTTGTGCCCTTTTTGCAGCTGTTGTGAATTGTAGTGATAGGCCTCAAGGAAAGAATGTTGAAAAAAAAAAATATAGACTTGCAGTTGTGGCTGGACATCCCAGCCTGTCTGCTTTTGCTACTCTGACAGGTAGAAATCTGAGCCCAACGAAATGGGAAACCTGTCGGTCCCACCCTGCCGGTCCCAAACTAAAGAACTTGGGGCCATTGAACAAACAGATGATTTAACTTTGATTTAACCTCAGCGGTTTTGGCTCTAGATCCCGTGGTTTGAACAGCAGGTGCTGAAGAGGCGGACAAAGAGAACAGCCACCATTGTCCCCACCGATCCGTGGTTCCATAAACAGTGGTACATGGTGAGTGGGACAAGGAAGGGGAGGACGGGACCCCCAGCTCCTTTGAGAACCTTGTGTGGTCCTTGGTGCTCTCTGAGTTTGGTTGTGTTCTTGCAGACGTTTTATTACCAAACTAGGTAATATCATCAGTGTTAGAAGGAAGTGGGGTTTGTGGGGAGGAGGGAGGAGGAGGAGGAGCAAGAGGACTGTAGGATCGTTGGTGCTCTCTGAGCTGGGTGGTTTTCTTGCAGATGTTTCACTACCCAACTACTAGGTAACGTCTTCAGTGCTAGAAGGGAGTGGGGTCTGGGAGGAGGAGGAGGAGGAGGGAAGGAAAGGGAGGAGGAGGAGGAGGAGAAGGAGAAGGAGGAGAGAAGGAAAGGGAGGAGGAGGAGAAGGAAAGGGAGGAGGAGGAGAAGAGAAGGAAAGGGAGGAGGAAAAGGAGGAGAAGAAGGAGAAGAAGGAGAAAGAGAAGGAGAGAAGGAAAGGGAGGAGGAGAAGGAGAAGAAGGAGAGAAGGAAAGGGAGGAGAAGAAGGAGAGAAGGGAGGAGGAGGAGGAGGAGGAGAAGAGAAGGAAAGGGAGGAGGAGGAGGAGGAGAAGAAGGAGAAGAAGGAGAAAGAGAAGGAGAGAAGGAAAGGGAGGAGGAGAAGGAGAAGAAGGAGAGAAGGAAAGGGAGGAGAAGAAGGAGAGAAGGGAGGAGGAGGAGGAGAAGGAGAAGAGAAGGAAAGGGAGGAGGAGGAGGAGAAGAAGGAGAAGGAGAAGGAGGAAAAGGAGGAGAGAAGGAAAGGGAGGAGGAGGAGAAGAGAAGGAAAGGGAGGAGCTTTTCCTCCTCTTCAAGGAGAAGAAGGAGAAAGAGAAGGAGAGAAGGAAAGGGAGGAGGAGAAGGAGAAGAAGGAGAGAAGGAAAGGGAGGAGAAGAAGGAGAGAAGGGAGGAGGAGGAGGAGGAGAAGGAGAAGAGAAGGAAAGGGAGGAGGAGGAGGAGAAGAAGGAGGAGAAGGAGAAGGAGGAAAAGGAGGAGAGAAGGAAAGGGAGGAGGAGGTGAAGAAGGAGAAGGAGAGAAGGAAAGGGAGGAGGAGGAGGAGGACTGTAGGGTCATTGGTGCTCTCTGGGTGGTTTTCTTGCAGATGTTTCATTACCCAACTACTAGATAACATCTTCGGTGCTAGAAGGGAGTGAGGTTCGGGAAGAGGAGGAGGAGGAGGAGGAGGAGGAGGAGGAGGAGGAGACTGTGGGGTCCTTGATGGTCTCTGAGCCGGGTCGTTTTCTTGCAGACATTTCATTACCCAACTAGGCAACATCATCAGTGCCCTTGATAATGAAACATCTGCAAGAAAGCAACCCGGCTCAGAGAGCACCAAGGACCCCACAGTCTCCTCCTCCTCCTCCTCCTCCCCCTCCTCCTCCTCCTCCTCTCCTTCGGCTCCACTCTTTAAGCCACCCTCCCTTCTAGCTCCGACGACATTCCCTAACTGGGTCAAGAACCATCTGCAAGCAAACAGCCAAAGTCGGAGAGCACCAGAGGACCCTAAAATTCAACTCTGAGCTACACCGGTACATGTAGACCTTGTCCTAGGACAGGGGTGGGCAACCTTGGCTCTTTTATGACTTGCGGACTTCAACTCCCAGAATTCCTGAGCCAGGGTAACCCCCTCCAATATATACTGCATAGACATGACAAAAAATAAATAAATAAAATAAAATTATGCATATACCCACATACACGCACACATGCACGCGCGCGCGCGTACACACACACACACACACACACACACACACACGTGGGCCAGAGAAACGACACAGTCTAATTCGGATAGATATGTCGTGGTTCCGATAGATCAGTGTTTCTCAACCTTGACCATTTTAAGGCATGTGGACTTCAACTCCCAGAATTCCACAGCCAGCATTGCTGGCTGTGGAATTCTGGGAGTTGAAGTCCACATGCCTTAAAATGGTCAAGGTTGAGAAACACTGCGATAGATGAAACTCTTCAAAAGAACTTCGAGGCGTTGTTTACCTTAAACAAAGTATCGGCACTACATAGTTGAAGCCAAAAACTAAATTCCCCTCCCCTGGATACAAAGTAACAAATACAATTCCCTCCTCCAATAAACAGCCATAAATCACATTCCCCAATTAGCTTGAAGCGCAGGCTTTCTCCCCAGCCCTCCAGCCCACCCAAATGCTATCAGCTCTGGGCCCAATGTCCTTGGGTTCCCAGGGCTGAGTTATTATTGTTATGACTAGCTGGACTCTCCTCCACATTCCCCCTCCCAGCAGCAACTAACTCTAAAAGCAATAGAGAAAATGGCTGCATTTCCACCTGTTGTCAAAGCAAGAGCATCCGAGGTTAGCAACGTTGAGAGGATACACATACATGGCGAGAGAAAAAGGAAGAAAGGATTGCCGCGGTCAGAAAGCCCTCCTTGAACCTCAATTCTCCCCGCAGCCTGGCGTCCCCAACCGTTCCCTTTTCCGTTGCAGAACAACGATGTCACCCCAGACCTCAACGTCCTCACGGCATGGAGCCAGGGCTACACCGGCTTAGGCGTAGTGGTGAGCATTCTGGACGACGGGGTCGAGAAGAACCATCCTGACCTTGTGGCAAACTACGTGAGTGCACCCCCCACACACACACGCACACCTGGTGGAGATAGATGGAGGAGGGAGGCCACGGGGGGTGTGTGTGTGGAAATGAACTCGATGCCACCTTGGGCCAACTTGCAGGCCGCCAGGTGTGCTGGGGGGGATGTGTCCAAGTACTGTGGGTGGTCTTCAGGCTGATTGCAAGTTCTGGCAGGCCTAAGATGGGGAGGAGAGGGCGCAGCGGCTGCAGATCGGCTGCACAAAGAGGGGGTCAAATTATTCTCCAAAGTACCCCAAGGCAGGACAAGAAGCAACAGAGGAAAACTCACCAAGGAGAGAAGCAACCTGGAACTAAGGAGAAATTTCCTGACAATGAGGACAATGAACCAGTGGAACAGCTTGCCACCAGAAGTTGTGGGTGCTCCATCACTGGAGCTTTTAAGAAGAGACTGGACAAGCGTTTGTCTGAAACGGTAATAAGGTCTCCTGCTTGAGTAGGGGCTAGACTAGAAGACCTCCAAGGCCCCTTCCAACTCTTATTCTGGTAATTAATCAGTGGAACCACTTGCCACCAGTGCTCCATCACTGTAGGTTTTCAAGAAGAGACTGGGCAGCCATTTGTCTGAAAGGGCATAGGGTCTGCTGCTTGAGCGGGGGGTTGGACTAGAAGACCTCCAAGGTCCCCTCCAACTCTGTGATTTAATGAAAAGAAGGACTAGAGGTGACATCATAGCCGTCTTCCAGTATTTGAGGGGCTGCCACAAATGGGGGGGGGCTTTGTCAACCTCTTCTCTCAACCACCCGAAAGCAGGACAAGAAACAACGGATGGAAACTAATCAAGGAGAGAAGCAACCTGAAGTTAGGGAGAAATTTCCTGACCGCGAGAACAATTAACCAGAGGAACAGCTTGCCACCAGAACTTGTGGGCGCTCCCTCACTGGAGGCTTTTAAGAAGAGACTGGGCAGCCACAACTAAGGAGGAACTTCCTGACCGTGAGAACAATTAACCAGTGGAACGGCTTGCCACCAGAAATTGGAGTCCCAAAGGCTCTTTCTTTCAAAAGGCAACTGGACTTTGTTTTTTTTTCCTGGAAAACGTTTCGTTTTTCATCCGAGAAGCTTCTTCGGTTCTGACTGAATGATGGAGGATGGAAATCCGTTCGTCCTCCCGCTCCATTCGAAGGGGGTTCACCCCAAAGCGCACAGCTTAAATGTCTACGGAGATTCTCCCTCATCCAGGCCACGGTTGTCCCAAAGGCGCTTTCTTTCAAAAGGCAACTGGATTGTTCTTGCTTTTTTTTCCTGCAAGACGTTTCGCTACTTCTCCAGGAAGCTTCTCCGGTTTTTACCCATGGTACCACTTTTAGGATATGGCAACATCCGAGCACCACCAGTCGCCTAGCAAGGGGTCAAAAACTTGATGACCAAAAAAAAAAAAAAAGGGAAAAAGTGATAAGTTCAGGTAGTCCTCGACTTACAATAGTTCGCATAGTGACTGTTCGAAGTTACACTGGCACTGAAAAAAGTGCCCCCCAAGCCACAGCCGAGCAAGACACCTGCCTGCCCACCCAGCGGTGCTCTTCCTCCTGTCCGAGGTTTCCATTGTTGTGAGCATTTCTGTTGAGGATTGGCAGCGGGGGTGGGGTGGGGGGGTGTTTGGTTTTTATCCCCCCCCCCGTCTGCTGGGTGGTTGCAGCAGGTTTTGGTCACGTCACATGACCCTGGGACACTGTGACCGTCATAAATATGAATCAGTTGCCACGCATCTGAATGTAAATCACAAGACCCTGGAGAGGCTGCAACATTCCAGCTGATCAGCACTTCTTCTGGGCTCAGCAGAAGCGCCAGGATCAGTGCTGAGCTCCAGCTGATTGGTGCTTTTTCAGGACAGCAGAAGCACCAGGATCAGTGTTGAGTTCCAGCTGGAGCCTGGCGCTGATCCTGGCGCTTCTGCTGAGCCCTGACAGCCCTGCAGCTCCAGCCGTGTCTCGCTCAGGCTTGTGCGGTGCTGCCACCGGTTCAGCTCATTCCTCTCCCCCGCTATCACTTTTCTAGGATGGTCACATACCATCTGCCAGGTGCCAATGTACCACAGGTGGTACCCGTACCACTGGTTGAAAAGCCCTGCCTTAGCACAGTGGTGGCGAACGTATGGCACGCCCTCTCTGTGGGCACGCGCACCATGCCCTGGCGACGGCAACCGTCCCTCTCCAGCCAGCCGCCCGCTAACTCGCTGAGCTCCCACGTGGCTGGATGCATCCCAGCTGTCGGCCGTCCGTCCAGCTCAGAGGCGGCTTCTCTGAAGTGCTGGCGGTGGGCTGCAGAGCCCCAGAGCGCACCGGTCGAGGGGCCGGCAGGCTGTGGCTGCTGACGGACACTGTCGGCCCCCATGCACTCGCCGGCTTCTGTGTGCGGGGGGGCCGACGGTGTCAGGCAGCAGCCGCCCCGGCCCCTGCCTCGTCTTGCCCTGCGACAATGGACGAGCATCGTGCTCACCGCCCCACCTGCGAGAAACCCCCTGGATCTCCCCCAACCCTGCCCGGCCCCCACAGGTGTCCCTCCCCAGGAGCAACATGAGGGGTGACCCACCTTGGCCACATCCACCCAGTCTGTCATGAGCACAGCCACGCCCACCCAGTGGGCCACGCCCACCTGGCACCCCGTGATAAATAAGTGGGTTTTGGGTTGCAGTTTGGGCACTCGGGGCTCTAAAAGGTTCGCCATCAGTGGCATAGGGTCTCCTGCTTGAGCAGGGGGTTGGACTAGAAGACCTCCAAGGTCCCTTCCAACTGTGTGATTCGTTTAATGAAAAGGACTAGAGGTGACATCATAACTGTCTTCCAGTATTTGAGGGGCTGCCACAAATGGGGGGGGGGTCGTTGTCAACCTCTTCTCCCAACCACCCGGAAGCAGGAGAAGAAGCAACGGTTGGAAACTAATCAAGGAGAGAAGCAACCTGAAGTTAGGGAGAAATTTCCTGAGTGCGAGAGCAATTAACCAGAGGAACAGCTTGCCACCAGAACTTGTGGGCGCTCCCTCACTGGAGGCTTTTAAGAAGAGACTGGGCAGCCACAACTAAGGAGGAACTTCCTGACCGTGAGAACAATTAAGCAGTGGAACGGCTTGCCACCAGAAATTGCAGGTGCTCCATCCGTGGAGTCCCAAGGGCGCTTTCTTTCAAAAGGCAAGTGGACCTTGTTTCTTTCCTGGAAAACGTTTCGTTTCTCATCCAAGAAGCTTCTCCGGTTCTGACTGAACGGTGGAGAGCAGAAGGATCTATATGCCTTAGCAGTCCTCTGGTCGTTAGTGCTCTCTCTGAGAATCGTTGAGGTTCGTCTGCACCCTCAGCACCACCCGGGTGGCAGCAGGGTCAACCCTGGCAGTTGAAGCCCGCCCGCTTTCCAAGTTGCTCAGGTTCATGGGTAGTGCTACATGGTAGAACCACCCGTCTTTCTTCTCGTTGGCCTCTCCCCCACCACCACCCCCAGCCCCCCCCCCAAAACGAGGGCTCCCAAACCTCTCTGGTCCCCTGCATTTTATTTCTGCTCTTCCCAGAGTTCAGAAGTCCCAAAACTCTCCCCCCAAAGCCTCTTCTGGGCCTGTCTAGCCCGTCCTTCCAGGCGCCCGTCTGCTCTCTCTCCCCCCAGGACCCCCTGGCCAGTTACGACTTTAATGACAACGACCCGGACCCTCAGCCCCGATACAACCGGTGGAATGAGAACAGGTAGGGGTGCGTGGGTGTGTGTAGGGGTGGGTGTGTTGGGGAGGGGCGGGTTGCGTGGTTGCCCACTCTCTTGGAGACTGGAGCTTCCCTTTTCTCCTGGCCGGCACGGGAAAGCTGGCCAAGGATTGTGAGTGTCGTAGTCTGGAGTCCGAGTTTAGTTTGACTGCCCTGGTTTAGGAGACTTTTCAGAATAAATAAGGTTGGGAGGGATTCTGTGTGGTCCACTTCCCTTCCCTTCCTTTCTGTCCTTTCTTCCTTCCTTCCTTCCTTCTTTCTTTTTTTCTTTCTTTCTTTCTTTCTTTCTTTCTTTCTTTTTCTTTCTTTCCTTCCTTCCTACCTTTCCTTCCTTTCTTTCTTTCTCTTTCTTCCTTCTCTCCCTCCTTCCTTCCTTTTTCTCTTTCTTTCCTTCCTACCTTCCTTTCCTCTCTCCTTTCTTTCTTTCTTTCTTTTTCTTTCTTTCTTTCTTTCTTTCTTTCTTTCTCTTTCTTTCTTTCTTTCTTTCTGTCTTTCTCTCTCCTTTCTTGTTTTCCTCCTTTCCTTCTTTCTGTCTTTATTTTTTTATTCTTTCTTTCTCTCCTTCCTACCTTCCCTTCCTTCCTTTCTTTCTCCTTTCTTCCTTCTCTCCCTCCTTCCTTCCTTCCTTTCCTTCCTTCCTACCTTCCCTTCCTCTTCTTTCTTTCTTTTTCTTTTTCTTTCTTTCTTTCCTTCTTTCTTTCTCTCCTTCCTACCTTCCCTTCCTTTCTTTCTTCCTTCCTTCCTTCCTTCCTTCCTTCTCTCCCTCCTTCCTTTCTTTCTTTCTCCCTTCTCTCCCTCCTTCCTGCCTTCTTTTTTCTTTCTTTCTTTCTTTCTTTCTTTTCTTTCTTTCTGTCTTTCTCTCTCCTTTCTTCTTTTCCTCCTTTCCTTCTTTCTGTCTTTATTTTTTATTCTTTCTTTCTCTCATTCCTACCTTTCCTCCCTCTTCTTCCTTCCTTCCTCCCTCCCTCCCTCCCAACTCTATCATTCTATGATTCTGTATGAGTCTCCTGCTTGAGCAGGGGGTTGGACTAGAAGACCCCCAAACTCTGTGATTCTGTTATTCTCTCTTTTCCCCTTTCTTTCAGACACGGCACACGCTGCGCCGGGGAGGTGGCTGCCACTGCTAACAACCACGTCTGCGGAGCCGGTATCGCCCACGGGGCCAGAATTGGGGGTATGTGGCCTCTTTGTGACTTAGAGTAGGCTGGAGCCGTGGGGTGCATCACAACAGGGACAAAGCAAGTCGCTGGAAGTGCATGGAAAATTCTTGGCCGATTGAAAATTCCAGATTCGCGTGGGAGAATCTGAATTCCTGGGCCTGGAGTCCACAAGGGATGGTTTGCTTACACCCTTTCTCAACCTTGGCCATTTTTAAGATGGGCGGACTTCAACTCCCAGGATTCCTCCGGCCAGCCATGCATGGCTGGCCGGAGGAATCCTGGGAGTTGAAGTCCGCCCATCTTAAAAATGGCCAAGGTTGAGAAACGCCAGTTTTAGAGACATCTATCTCTCTTGCCTTTCTTCTCTGCTTTCTTCTGAATTTCAAGCCTTTTAAATAAAAGTTAGAGTAGCCGATTGCAACATCCCCGTGGTCATGTGATCAAAATTCAGACGCTTGGAAACTGGTTCATACTTATGACGGTTGCCATGTCCCGGGGTCATGGGATCCCCTTTTGTGACCTTCTCGCAAGCAAAGCCAACTGCGGGAGGGGAGCCAGACTGACTTAACAACCAGGTTACTAACTTATCAACCGCAGTGATTAAAAGCTGTGGCAAGGAAAAAAATGGGGCAAAACTCACTTAACAAATGTCCTTTTGTGGTCGTTAAGTCGAGGATTACCTGTACGCTAACCCATATTGTGTGGCTGCAGTATTATTATCTACCCTTCTTATTATCTCCTTCCCTTTCCCCTTTTATCATTGCTATTATCATTATTATTGACCATCGCACAGTTAGCCAGATGTTCAGGCTGGGTCTGGCCATTTTTTCTACCTATCGAGTCCTTACCAAGGACCTGGGATAGGCACATCTGGATGTTTGATGGTGTTACCGATATCATCGCAGGATGATGATGATAGAAATAGCACTTAGACTTATATACCGCTTCACAGTGCTTTTACAGCCCTCTCTAAGCGATTGACAGAGTCAGCCTATTTGCCCCCAACAATTTGGGTCCTCATTTTACTGACCTCAGAAGGACGGAAGGCTGAGTCAAACGTGAGCNCCATTCCTCCCTCCCTCCCTCCCTTCCTCCCTCCCTCCTTCCTTCCTTCCTTCCTTCCTTCCTCCCACCATTCCTCCCTCTCTTCCTCCCTCCCTCCCTCACTCCCTCCCTCCTTCCTTCCTTCCTTCCTTCCTTGAACAAGTCAGCACAGACGAAGTACAGCTTCCCAATATGTCTCCTGCTTCCTTCTCCTTCTCCCTCCAGGCGTGAGGATGCTGGACGGTGACGTGAACGACATCGTGGAGGCCCAGTCGCTGAGTCTCCAACCCCAGCACATCGACATCTACAGCGCCAGCTGGGGCCCCGAGGATGACGGGAAGACGGTGGACGGCCCGGGGGTCCTAGCCAGGGAGGCCTTCCGCAAGGGGGCAGCCAATGTGAGAGGGGGGCCACCTCTGTTTTGGGGGGGGATTGAGGTGCTGTGTCTGTTCCGGAATGGGACAACTCGCCGCGGCCAACTCATTGCTGCCAATTTGCCATACATCCATTGGTGGCACAGTGGTGAGAATGCAGCATTGCAGGCTAATTTTGCATTCCACTGCCAGGAGTTCGATCCTGACCGGCTCAAGTTTGACTCGGCCTTCCATCCTTCCGAGGTCGGTAAAAAGAGGACCCAGATGGTTGGGGGCAAATAGGCTGATTCTCTAAACTGCTTAGAGGGGGCTGTAAAAGCGCTGTGAAGCGGTATATAGGTCTTAAGTGCTATTGCTATTCTCTCCCTCTGCCTCCTTCCCTCCCTCTCTCCTTCCTTCGCGCCCTTTTCTTTCTACCTTTCTTTTCTTTCCTTCCCTCTACTCTCTCCTTCCTTCCCTTCTTTTTCTCCATTTTTTTCTTTCTCTCCTGCTCCCTCCACCTCTTATTTCCCTTCTCTTTTTCTCTCCCTCTTCTTTCCTCTCCTCCCTCCCTCCCTCCCTCCCTTTTTCTTTCTCCTTTTCTTTCATTCTCTTCCTTCCTTCCTTTCTCTTGTAAAGCGCCGTGGTGGCGCAGTGGTTAGAAGGCAGCATCGCAAGCTGACTCTGCCCACTGCCACCAGTTCGATCCTGACCGGTTCACGGTTGACTCAGCCTTCCGTCCTTCCGAGGTCGGTAAAATGAGGACTGTTGGGGGCCAGCAGGCTGACTTAGAGAGGGCTGTAAAGAACTACAAAGCGGTAGATAAGTCTAAGGGCTATTGCTGTTGCTACAGCCAACTCACTGTGGCCAACCTGCCATGGGAGAACTTGCTGCAGGACAATTCAATCATTTTATTTAATTATTTAAAATAATTAAGCAATTATTTTAGCTTTTGTCCTTCCCATTTTATTTTATCCCTCCTCCTGCATCCTTTGTTTCATGGTTCTGTTCTACCATCATCCGGGTCACGGTCATCCCCAAAGGTGCTTTTTTTTTTCAGGAGGCAACTGGACTTTCTTGTTTTTCCTTTGAAGACGTTTCGCTTCTCATCCCAGAAGCTTCTTCAGCTCTGACTGGATGGAGGGGAAGGGAAGGATTTATACTCTTTGCAGACATCTGGTCATTTGCATGCTTTTAGAGGGTCGTTGAGGCCACTTGGAGGTTTGTCTGTGTCCTCAGGGTCACCCGAGTGGTGCAAAGGGGTGTGGAGCCTCCTTGGAACTGCTGAAACACTGTCCTTCAACACAGTTCCCAGAAGGCTCCACACCCATTTGCACCACTCAGCTGACCCTGAGGACACAGACAAACCCCCAAGTGGCCTCAACGACTCTCTCAAAGAAGGCAAATGACCGGCTGTCTGCAAGGAGTATAAATCCTTCCCTTCCCCACCATCCAGTCAGAGTTGAAGAAGCTTCTGGGATGAGAAGCGAAACGCCTTCAAAAAAAAAACCACAAGAAAGTCTGGTTGCATCTTGAAAAAGCACCTTTGGGGTTGACTTGGGTAGTTGGAAGCCCCCTGGGAACGTCACAAAGGGTGATCACGTGACCCCGGGACGTTGTGAAGACCTGCCCGTTGTCCAGCGCCTGAATTTCGATCCCGTGGCCTAAGGGCAGCGGCTACTCCGAAGTCAATTTTCTCAAAGCCGTCCAGACTTCAAGCGGTTGTTAAACGAACGGTCGTAAATAGCGGATTACCTCTACAGGCAGTCCTCAACATACGACCATGATGGAGCCCAACATTTCTGTTGTTATGTGGGAGATGTGTTGTGAATTTTACCCCATTTTACGAACCTTTCTTGCCACCGTTGCTAAGCGGATCGCTGCAATTGTTAAGTTCTCCGTTGACTTCGCTTGCCGGAAAGTCGCAAAAGAGGATCGCATCACCCCAGGGACACGGCCACTGTCGTGGGGAACGCTCCAACGGCAATGAACGGTGTGAAAAACGGTGGAATCTGGGATGGTCACTAAATGAAACTCATTCCGCCTTCTCCCCGCAGGGACGCGGAGGGCTGGGCTCTCTTTTCGTCTGGGCCTCCGGGAACGGCGGCCTTCGGAAGGACAACTGCAATTGCGACGGCTACACCAACAGCATCTACACCTTATCCGTGGGCAGCAGCACCGAGAGTGGCCGGGTGCCTTGGTACAACGAGGCCTGTGCCTCCACCCTCACCACCACCTACAGCAGCGGGGCCAAGGGCGAGAAGCAGATTGTGAGGCCCTCGAACAGGGTGGGAGGTGGGCAAGGGGATCACATCTCCCCTCCCCTCTGAAAGGCGAAGAGTATCTGAAAGACACAAGCCAGGAAAAAAACCAAAGGGACGAGTACAAACTGGCTGGGGCATTCTGGGAGTTGAAGACCACCCCACCTTAAAGTCCCTTTGGTTGACGCACATTGAAGCCGAGGCTGGGAAAATTCCACCCCTCAAATTTAAGCTCATTATTTGGAAAAGATAGAATATATCTAGAATATATTCCCATGTATTCAGTCCGTCTGAGCGTGCCTTTCGGCCTCAGATGCGACCTGGCCCACTTCTAGCCAAATTCAAGGGAGGTAAACACGAGGGCAATTCGGAAATAGACCTCCATTTGGTTATCAATGACAAGACACTCCCAGATACAAAACTTTTATCATACACATTAGACAAATACAACATGATTTCGACATAATCGCCATTCCAGTGGAGGCCCTCGTCAACGTCTTACAAATTCCTCAGTCGTCCTTGCTCAGTGCCAAATCTGGGCTATGGGTGTGTGTGATCAAAAACATCCCAGCAGAACTGCTTCTGAACTTCTTGGGTGCGTTTAGTGGTGTGCGGGCGAGCATTGTTGTGAACCACCACCACCACACCGGAGGTCGTCAGGTCCCGACACTTGTCATGGGTGTCTTGTCTGAGTTTTCGTAATGTTTCACAGCAGACGTCTGAACTGATGGTCGAACCCCATGCTCCGTGAAGTTCACCAGTTGTTGCTCCTTTGGCATCCGCATTTGGTGGGATTTTCTACGGCACCACTTCCGGTGTGGTGGTGACGGTGCACGACAATGCTCGCCCGCACACCGCTAGACGGACCCAAGAACTTCAGAAGCGGTTCCGCTGGGATGTTTTTGATCACACACTCCCCCTTATAGCCCAGATTTGGCGCCGAGCGACGACGATTAAGGAATTGCAATCCTTGTGAGACGTGATGACGAGGGTCTCCATTGGAATGGCGATTGTGTCAAAAAGTCATGGCACGTTATGCTTTTCTAATGTATATAATAAAAGTTCTGTATCTGCGAGTGTCTTTATCATGGTTCCGACAGATGAAACTCTTCAAAAGAACTTGGAGGCATTGTTTACCTTAAAGAATCTTTTATTCGAGTACCATAATATCGGCACTAGATAATCGAGGCCAAAACCTGAATTCCCCTCCCCTGGGCACACAGTATCAAAGCACAATTCCCTCCTCCAATTAACCGTCATAAATCACATTCCCCAATTAGCAGGAAGCGCGTTCTCCAGCCCAATTCTTTATCACCTCTGGGCTCAATAACCTTGATTCTCACTCTAAGTTTAGTATTGTTATGGCTAGCTAGACTCTCATTCACATCCCCCCCAGCATCATCTAACTCTAAAAGCGAAAGGGGAAAAGATGGCTACATCTCCATCTGTTGTCAATGCAAAACATCCGATATTAGCAGCATTGACAGTCTTGTCATTGATAACCGAACGGGGGTTTATTTCCAAAATTGCCCTCGTATTTGCCCAGAGAGGCAGGCCTAGAAATTGGACCTTCCACCAATCGGTTTTCGAATAAAAGCTGCCAACAACGCTGGTGGGCAATCCTGTTCTCCTCCCTCTTCCAGCCCTTTCTCTTGGCAGCCCTGGGAAAGTCACCGTCGGAAGAGGGACGGTGGGAGGAAGAGCGGGATGGGAGCTGACCAGGCGGGGAGAGATGTAGTTAGAGCCCTGAGGACTAGGCGCTTAAGTGGAATGAGGCTTTGTAAAGAGGAGGAGGGCTTAAGGTCGCTCCTTCGATGATGTTCAATTCTCTCTCCAGGTGACCACGGACCTGCGACACGCCTGCACCGGCAGCCACACGGGCACCTCCGCCTCGGCCCCCCTGGCGGCAGGCCTGATTGCCCTCGCCCTGGAGGCCAAGTAGGTGCCTTGGGTGGGGCCTTTCCCATGGAATGGGGAATTCTGGGAGACGAAGTCCACGGGTTTTTAAGTGGCCGAGCTTGAAAACCACCGGCCTAAACTGGCCTTCTGGAAGGAATAAGTGGGAAGGAGTGGAGAGCATCCCAAATGTTGGCTTCTTAGCTGAGCCCAGATTTTATTTTATTTTTTGTTTTATTATCCTATCCTGTCCTGTCCTGTCCTGTCCTGTCCTGTCCTGTCCTGTATCTTATCTGGTCTTGCCTTGCCTTGCCTTATCTTACCTTAATTATTTTTTATTTTAATATTTTATTTTTTATTTTAACTTATTTATTTTATTATTTATTTTATTTTATT
>NW_015387029.1:463137-467918 GCF_001527695.2 Protobothrops mucrosquamatus
TAGTTCCCCCATGCTGGCTGAGGAATTCTGGGAGTTGAAGTCCACCAGTCATGAAGGGGCCATAGTTCCCCCATGCTGGCTCAGGAATTCTGGGAGTTGAAGTCCACGAGTCATGAGGGGGCCATAGTTCCCCCATGCTGGCTGAGGAATTCTGGGACTTGAAGTCCACGAGTCATGAAGGAGCCATAGTTCCTCCATGCTGGCTGAGGAATTCTGGGAGTTGAAGTCCACGAGTCTTATAAAAGAGCCAAGGTTGCCTACCTCTGCCCTACACCCAGCTGCCTATCCTTATCCCTGATCCGGAGAGGAACTGAAGCTGGACGCAGGGATAGCTGGTCTTCTTGGGAGGGGGCTCTCTCAGAGACTCTTCTCGCAGGGCTCTCCACCCCCCCCCGAGTCAGGCTGGTATGGGTCTTCTCCACCTCCCCACCCCACATTTTGGGGAGGAAAGCCCCCTCATTCCGTGCAATGGCACCAGAGCTCAAAGACCTGTGGACCTGCACACACATACCCCGTTCCCACCTCACAGGGCACATAGGGAAACTCTGAATGGTTTTCTCTCTCTTCCCCCCCCCCCTTTTGTGTTTCCAGCCCAGCTCTCACCTGGAGGGACATGCAGCACCTGGTGGTGAGAGCCTCCAGCCCGGCTCACCTGCAGGCGGACGACTGGGTCGTGAATGGAGCCGGGCGCAAAGGTGAGGCCGGGAGCCCGGCGGTTCTCCGGGCAGGGCCCTCCCGCTTTCAGGGGGCAGAGGCTGCGTCCTCACAGCCTGCCACGGGAGACCCCCGTGGGGCCACGACAATGACAGAATCAAGATGGCAGCCACGAAGTTTCCGTTGAACTGGGCTTTTTCTGCAGCCTCCTGTGGGAGGTCAGAACAGCCCCAAGCCCGTCAGCCTTTCCCAAGGCCCGGAAAACCTGGCTGTGTTCCTGAGAGAAGGAGAGAGGGAGGGAGGGAGAGATACGGGGGTAGAGTGAAAGAGAGAGAGAAGGAAAGAAAGAGGGAGGGAGGGAGGGAGAAAGAGGGAAAGAGAAGGAGAGATGGAGGGAGGGAGAGAAGAAGAGAGAGATACAGGGGTAGAGTGAAAGGGAGAGGGAGAGAAAAAGATGGAGGGAGAGAGAAAGAAGGAGAGAGAAAGATGGCGGGAAGGGGAGAGAGATGGAGGGAGGGAGCAAGAGAGGAAGAGACATGGGGCTAGAGTGAAAGGGAGAGAGAAGGAGAGAAAGATGGAGGGAGGGAGAGGAGAGATCTACGGAGGGAGGGAGCGAGAGGAGAGAGATATGGGGCTAGAGTGAAAGGGAGAGAGAGAAGGAGAGAGAAAAAGATGGAGGGAGGGAAAGAAGGAAAACGAGAAGGAGAGGGATGGAGAGAGAAAGCGAGAGGAAGAGGAGAAAGATATGGAAGGAGGAAGAGCGAGAAAGGGAAATATTTTTTGAATTGTAAGCCTCCCAGAATCATCGATTGAGATGGGTGGCTATAGAAATTGATTGATTGATTGATTGATTGATTGAACAAATAAATAGAAGCTCTATCTGTACAATTCACTTCTTACCTTGTGGTAAGATGGGTGGCCTCTACATTTTATACGTAAATAAAAGACATCAAAACAGGCAGAGCTTCCAGGGCCCCGTCGGGGCTGCCCTCTTGACTCTTTTGGGCCCCCCTCCAAAGAGCGGACATCCCTCGACCACTCCGTCAAGACTTAACGACCGTAACTGCCAGGCTCAGTTATGGTCATAAGTTGAGGAGGGTCTGCAGGCCGGCTGCCGTTGTGCAGAGCCCTCGTTCCTCAGCATCCCCAGGACCATCCTGCCGCTCCTCCTCCGGGGAAAGAGCCCCTGGCGCTGGGCGGCATGAGGGCTGTTGGGGGGCCCAGCGGGCCGGGAGGGCGTCCGAGGGCCGGGAGGGTCTTCCCTGAGCTGGTCCTTCTCCTTCCAGTCAGCCACTACTACGGCTACGGGCTCCTGGACGGCGGGGCCTTGGTGGAGATGGCCAGGCGGTGGCAGAGGATCCGGCCTCAGCGGAAGTGCTTCCTTCAGGTGGTCTCCCAGCCAATGTAAGACAGCACTGGAAGATTCTCTCCCTTTCTCTCTCTCTCTCTCTCTCCCTCCCTCCCTCCCTCTCCTTCTCTTTCTCTCTACCTCCCCATATATATCTCCCTCCCTCCCTCCCTATCTCTCTCTCCTCTCCCTCTACTTCCCCCTTATATATCTCTCTCCATACCTTTCCTTCTCCCCGTATCTCTCTCTCCCTCCCTCTGTATCTTTCTTTCTACCTCCCCCATATCTCTCTCCCTCTGTACCTCCCTCTCTCCCTCCCTCCATATCTCTCTTTCTCCCTTCCTCCATATCTTTTTCTACCTCTCCCGTATCTCTCTCTCCCTCCCTCCATATGTCTCTTTCTTCTCTCTCTACCTCACCTGTATTTCTCTCTTTGGCTCCCTCGGAAAGGGTGCGCAATCTGGGGGTCCTCCTGGATCCACGGCTGACACTGGAAGACCAGTTGGCGGCCGTGACCAGGGGGGCGTTCTATCAGGTACGCCTGATCCACCAGTTGCGGCCTTTTCTGGACCGGGACGCCTTGCGCACAGTCACCCATGCCCTTGTCACCTCCCGCCTGGACTACTGCAATGCTCTCTACATGGGGCTCCCCTTGAGGAGCACCCGGAGGCTCCAGCTAGTCCAAAATGCGGCCGCGTGGGCGGTGTTGGGAGGGACTCGTCGCTCCCATGTAACACCACTGCTGCGCGAGCTGCATTGGCTGCCGGTGGCCTTCCGGGTGCGCTTCAAGGTGCTGACTATCATCTTTAAGGCGCTCCATGGCATCGGACCGGGATACCTTCGAGACCGCCTCCTGCCGCAGATTACCCCCCACTGACCTGTACGCTCCCACAGGGTGGGTCTCCTCAGGGTGCCGTCGGCCAGACAGTGCCGGCTGGCGACCCCAAGGGGGAGGGCCTTCTCCGTGGGAGCTCCCACCCTCTGGAATGAACTGCCCCCAGAGATCAGGGTCATCCCTGATCTCCCTTCCTTCCGCCGCGCCCTAAAGACATGGTTGTTCCAGCTTGCGGGACTGGCCTAGGGGAAACTTTTAGTGGGGGTTTTAAAATAATTTTAAATTACTTAGGCCAATTATTAATATTTGTCTTTTAATCATGTTTTAACTGTAGTTTTTGGTATTTTGTAGTTTTTATCTGGTTGTTAGCCGCCCTGAGTCCGTAAGGAGAAGGGCGGGATATAAATAGAAGCAATAAATAAATAAATAAATAAATATCTTTCTTTCTCTCTCCCTCCCCCGTATCTCTCTCCCTCTGTATCTCTCTCCCTCCCTCCCTCTCTCTCCCTTCCTCCATCTCTCTCTCCTTCTCTCTCTACTCCCCCCGTATCCCTCTGTATCTCTCTCCTTCTCTTTCTCTCCTTCCCTCATATTGATCTCTCTCCCCGTATCTCTCTCTCCCTCCCTTCCTCCATCTCTCTCTCCCTTCCTCCATCTCTCTCTCCCTCCCTTCCTCTGTATGTCTCTCTTTTCTTCTCTCTCTCCCTCCCTCCGTATCTCTCTCCCTCTGTATCTCTCTCCCTCCCTCCCTCTCTCTCCCTTCCTCCATCTCTCTCTCCTTCTCTCTCTACTCCCCCCGTATCCCTCTGTATCTCTCTCCTCTTTCTCTCCTTCCCTCATATTGATCTCTCTCCCCGTATCTCTCTCCCTCCCTTCCTCCATCTCTCTCTCCCTTCCTCCATCTCTCTCTCCCTCCTTTCCTCTGTATGTCTCTCTTTTCTTCTCTCTCTCTCCCTCCCTCCGTATCTCTCTTGCTGGCACTGAAAAATAGGACTTATGGCCGTTTTTCAGTTACGAGCTACGCAACATCCCCGGGGTCACACGATCAAAATTTGGCTGCTAAGCAAGTGTCACATATTTATGAGTCATGTGATTCCCCTTTTGTGACCTTCTGACAAGCCAAGTCAGTGGGGGAAGCCGGATTCGCTTAACGACCGGGTGACTAACTTCACAACTGCAGTTGATTCCCTTAACGACCGTGGCAAGGGAGGTTGTGAAAAATGGGGCAAAATCCACTCAACAACCGCCTCACTTAGCCACAGGTGCTTTGGGGCTCCCTTGTGGTCGTAAAGCGAGGACCACCTTTATCTAAGCCCTTTCTCCTAAACCGGACCCCCCTTTCCCCTTTGTCCGTCTTCCGGCAGGGCCATCGGCTCCCGGCTGTCCGTCTCTGAGAACGTCTCGTCCTCCCCCTGCCTCCAGAGGGGAAACAGAGGCATCCGGTCTCTGGAGCACGTCCAGGTGCAACTGTGGCTCACTTACAGCCGGAGGGGGGATCTGGCCATCTCGCTGACCAGCCCCAGGGGAACCACCTCCACCCTGGTGGACGTCAGGTGAGCGTGTCCCCTCCCACCCATCCACCCCTGTGCTCCTGGAAGCCGCTCTTCACCCCACCCCCCCGAGACTGCCAGCCCCAGAATTCCCCAGCCCACTGGCACCCTCCTCCCAGAAGGTAACAAGGAAAACAGGTCGTGAAGAGGATGTGTCGTGTCCCAGATAATCTTACGGACCCTGCTCAAGCAGCGCTTCTGTGCTACGTCCTGGATGGGAGGGAGGGAACTGCCCATGATCTTTTCTGCCGTCCTCACCACTCTCTGCACCGCCTTCCTGTCTGAAGCAAGGATGCTTCCAAACCAGACCGTGATGCCGTATGACAGGATGCTCTCCATCCTCCCCCTGTAGAAAGTGGTCAGGGCAGGGGGAGGAAGATGTGCTTTTCTCGTG
>NW_015387029.1:468684-471015 GCF_001527695.2 Protobothrops mucrosquamatus
CTTCTGTGCTACGTCCTGGATGGGAGGGAGGGAACTGCCCATGATCTTTTCTGCCGTCCTCACCACTCTCTGCACCGCCTTCCTGTCTGAAGCAAGGATGCTTCCAAACCAGACCGTGATGCCGTATGACAGGATGCTCTCCATCCTCCCCCTGTAGAAAGTGGTCAGGGCAGGGGGAGGAAGATGTGCTTTTCTCGTGTGTCGCAGAAAATGCCGGCGCTGCTGTGCCCGCTTCGCCAGTGTCTCGCTGTTGAGCGACCAAGCCAGCCTACTCGTTAGCTGCTTTGTTTCTTAATCTCCATCTCTAATCAATTCCCGTTCCATTAAATGTAGTAAATTCAGTCTCCAAACATTCTCCCAACTGCCGGGAGGGATCGAGGGAGCAGATGTGATGTTAACTGTCGTGTTTTGCTCACTGCTAGGCCCTACGACACCAGCAGGGACGGCTACAAGGACTGGACTTTCATGTCGACACACTACTGGGATGAGGACCCCCGGGGGGTCTGGACCCTCCTGCTGGAAAACAAGGGCGATGTGTATAACAGAGGTAGGTCACGCAGCCGATCCCAGTTTGGGTAAAAGTCTGCTTGCTTGCTTGCTTAGTGACTTATTGAAAAAGCTAACACAATCCTGGGTTGCGTAAAGAGAGGCATAGAATTAAAATCACGTGAAGTCTTAGTCCCGCTTTATACAACCCTAGGCCAGAGGTAGGCAACCTTGGCTCTTTTATGACTGGTGGACTTCAATTCCCAGAATTCCTGAGCCAGCCACGCTGAGGGGAAAGGGAGAGGTTTCCAAGCTGAGCCAGGCTGGCTGAGGAATTCTGGGAGTTGAAGTCCACGAGTCATGAGGGGGCCAAAGTTTCCCCCATGCTGGCTCAGGAATTCTGGGAGTTGAAGTCCACGAGTCATAAAAGAGCCAAGGTTGCCTACCCCTGCCCTAGTCAGACCATACCTGGAATATCTGCATCCAGTTTTGGTCACCGTATCACAAAAAAGATGTGGAGAGTTTGGAAAAAGTACAGAGAAGAGCGACTAAGATGATCCAAGGTCTGCAGGTTAAAACAAACGAAGAACAGGATTTGGGAATGGCCAATCTAGAGAAAAGAAGGATGGAGGGGGGTACATGATAGCAGCATTCCAGTATTTGAGGGGCTGCCACAAAGAAGAGGAGGGGGGGGAGTCAATGTATTCTCCAAAGCACCAGAGGGCAGGACAAGAAACAATGGTTGGAAACTGATCAAAGAGAGAAAGAACCTGGAATTAAGGAGAAATTTCCTGACAGGGAGGACAATTAACCAGTGGAACAGCTTGCCACCAGAAATTGTGGGCACTCCATCACTGGAGGTTTTTAAGAAGAGACTGGACAGTCACCTGTCTGAGATGGTATAGGTTCTCTGCTCTAGCAGGGGGCTGGACTAGAAAACCTCCAAGGTCCCTTCCAACTTTATCATTATTATTATTATTATTACTATTTTATCTGAAAAAAAGATCAGTTCCAGGGCTGGCCTAGGCCCTCAGCCGGTCGCGACGTGACCTACAATTTGATGTGAGACTCTGCAGTCCCACTGAGGGGTGCAGGGGGGGTGTACCCCACTTATACAATGAATTCCCGCAGATGCCACGCAGGGTGGCAGTTAAAGAACCTTGTCAGAAGGAAAAGGAAGGAAGATAAAAGTTGGTTGGTTTGATCCTGATTAAGATAGGACACGTTTTTAGATGAAGCTCTGATAACTTTAGAGAGAGAAAAAGAGAGTCACAGAGACAGAAGGAGAGAAAGAGGGAGAGAGAGACAGAGACAGAGAGAGACAAAGAGAAAAAGAGAAAGGGATAGAGAGAGACAAAAAGAAATAGAAAAAGGGAGGGAGAGATAGGAAGAGAGAAAGAAAAAGAAAGAAAAAGAGTAAGAGAGAGAAAGAAAAGAGACAGACAGAAAGAGAGGGGGCAGAAAGGAACAAAAAGAGACAGACAGAGAGAGAGAAATACAGAAAGAGAGAGACAAAAAGAGAAATAGAAAAAGAGAGATGGAGTAAGAGAAAAAGAAAGGGAGACAGAAAGAAAAAGAGAGAGAAAGAAAGACAGACAAAAAGAAATAGAAAAAGAAAGAGACGGAGGGAGGGAGGAAGAGAGAGAAAGAAAAAGACAAAGAAAGAAAGAGACAGAGGGGGGGCAGAAAGAGAGGAAGAGAGAGAGAGAAAAAGAGAGAAAGAGAAAAAGTCACAGAGACAGAAGGAGAGAAAGAGGGAGAGAGAGAGAGAGACAGAGAGAGACAAAGAGAAAAAGAGAAAGGGATAGAGAGAGACAAAAAGAGAAATAGAAAAAGAGGGAGGGA
>NW_015387029.1:471779-494582 GCF_001527695.2 Protobothrops mucrosquamatus
CCCCCCCAAAGACACTCCGCTAGCACTGACGGGGCAAGCCCCTTGTCTATAAGCAGAGGCCAATTCCCCCACTGCCTCCGAGCAGGGATTCTGATGATGTCACCGAGCTGGGTCACGAGATGTCTGCAAAAGAAAACGGAAGACCCCAGCCGTTCGACCCTGAGTTAGAAATATTCCCTTCTGTCAGCCTTTGTCTTGGGCACATTGCTCAGATGGCCACACGTCGTGTTTGACGGCCGCTCAGCCTGTGCAACTCCCTGCCACCAGAGAGCAGTTGCATGTTTTTAACTTTTTATTTGCACGCTGCCCAGAGTGCCTCTGTGAGGGAGATGGGTGCTTTCTAAATGAGAGAGAGAGAGAGAGAGAGAGAGATGCAGGGAGGGAGAAAGAGGGGGAGAGATAGATAGATAGATAGATAGATAGATAGATAGAGAGAGAGAGAGAGAGAGAGAGAGAGAGAGAGAGAGAAAGAGATTGAGAGATTGAGAGCAAGGGTGTCAAACTGCCGGCCCACGACCACCCCATTGCAGGCAATGGAAAAAAAGTCACAATACGTCGTGGCACATCACGTGATGTTGCGGGTTTGACACCCCTGATATAGAGTGATAGTGGTACAGAGATTAGAGAGGGAAAGATGGATGGATGAATAGCTATAAACAGACAGACAGACAGACAGATAGATGATGGATAGATGGATTGTTGGTAAATAGACAAACAGACATTAATGACTGTTTGAAGTTAGGATTAGGGTTAGGGGGAAAAGATGGATGGATGATTGATAGATAGATAGACAGACAGACAGATGAGATAGAGAGATAGACAGACTGACAGGCAGACAGATAGATGATAGATTAGAGAGGGAAAAATGGATGGATGATAGAGAGAGAGAGAGAGAGAGAGAAAGAGAGAGACAGACAGACAGTGATAGTGATAGAGATTAGAGAGGGAAAGCTGGATGGATGAAGAGATAGACAGACAGACAGACAGACAGACAGACAGACAGATAGAGTGATAGAGTGATAGTGATAGATAGAGTGATAGTGATACAGAGATTAGAGGGAAAGATGGATGGATGTATAGATATAGATAGATAGATAGATTAGATAGATAGATAGATAGATAGATAGATAGATAGATAGATAGATAGATAGATAGATAGATAGATAGATAGATAGATAGATAGATAGATAGATAGATAGACAGACAGACAGACAGATAGAGTGAGAGTGAGAGTGATAGATAGTGATAGTGATAGTGATAGACAGACAGATAGAGTGAGAGTGATAGATAGATAGATAGACAGAGATAGTGATAGAATGATATAGATAGATAGACAGAGAGATAGAGTGATAGTGATAGAATGATAGATAGATAGATAGAGAGAGATAGAGAGAGAGAGAGAGAGAGAGAGAGACAGAGACAGAGATTAGAGAGGGAAAGATGGATGGATGAATAGACATAGACAGACAGACAGACAGACAGATACCTACTCCAATTACAAACATTAATGACTGTTTGAAGTTAGAATAGCCCTAAAAAAAGGGGGGGACCCGGGACCCCCACAGCCTCCCCTCTGGTCACGTGATCAAAATCCCAGGACTTGGCCATAACTGCCATGCGCTTATGACGGTTGCAGCCTCCCGGGGTGTGTCTGTGTGTCACGTGACCCCCATTTGCCACCTTCCCAGCCGGCTTCCGACAAGCATCCTCCACGGGGGAAGCTGGATTTGCTTAACAACCACGTGGTTCATTTAACGACGGCAGCGATTCGCCTGACAACCCCGGCCCAAAAGGCCGTAAAATCAGACGGGGGCTGCTTCTAACCACCCCGTGCTCAGCAGCAGAAATCCCGCTCCCCGTTGTGGCCGTTAAGCCGAGGACTATCCGTACGTTAACAGATTGATCTTGCCTGCCCCTTTTCGTCCTTGAGGGCGTCGTACGGGCGTCGTACGGAGCCCAAACTTTCCGTCGCTAAGCGAAGTATTTGTTTGAGCGAGTTTCCCCCCCCCCATTTTGCCTCCTTTCCTGCTATGGTCGTTAAGCGAATCGCCGCACTCGTTAGGTTTAGTAACCCCGTCGTTAAGCGATCCGGCTTCCCCGTTGACTCTGCTTGTTGGAAGGCCGCCAGAATGGATCACATGACACAAACACACACGCACACGGGAGACACCGCGACCGTCGGAAATACGAGCCGTCTGCCAAGCGCCTGAATTTCGATCCCGTGACCCCGGGGAGGGTTGCTCCGACGGTCGTTAAGTGTGAAAAATGATCCCAAGTCACTTGGGATGTGTTTCATTTTGAGAGCGGGCAACTAAATTTCGTTTTTGATGTGTGCCGTTGTGCCCACAGTAAAAAAAATGACAATAAAGGTTATTTAGAATAGAATAGAATAGAATAACAGAATTATCTATCTACCTACTCAGTGCCGTGGTCACTAAATGAACTAGTGAATGGTCACTAAATGAACTAAGTTGGGGGCTACCTGTATTTTAAAAATAAAACCCAGCCCGGTCAATCGCCCGGCCCTAGGATACCCATCACCCACAGCCGTGCCTTCTGGTTTCTTAATTGTATTCATTTGTTTATCACATTGACCAATCCTTGCCTCGTCTCCTTGTGACTGGCTGGCCTGCCTCACAGGGCTCCTTGTTGTTGTTCTTGTTTTTTCCCAGAATGCCCCAGCCCGCTCTTCGCGGTCCGGCACCTCTGCCTCTCCTACTGCCCGCCCAGGTACTACCGCCTGTCCCGCCGGGCTCTCGACCCCAACGGGACCCAGCGCGCCATCCAGGCCTGCTCGGCCTGCGACCCCTCCTGCTACACCTGCCTGGCGGGGTCGGCCCGCAACTGCAGCGCCTGCCCGTCCCACAGCACCTACGAGGAGCGCTCCCACGCCTGCCTGCCCTCCCCCTCCTTCTCCTACCTGCCCCGGGGAGGGGCTTTTGCCCTGGGAGACAGGCCGCTCTTCCTCCTGGCGCTGGCCGTGCTGCTGGCTCTGGGCCCCGTGGCCTGCTGCGTCTCCTACGCCTGGTGCCGCACGAGGCAGAAGCGAGCGCGGCCCGATGGGGAGACTGAGGCCGTCAGCCTGGAACTGCTCTACTTCCACCGTCCCGGGGCCAAGGAAAGCTTGAACCGACTGTCCTAGGAACCGAGACCGCCTGAATGACTTGAAACCCTCTCCGCCTCCTGTTATTTATTTCTCCGAAATGGTTCCTGGATGATCCACAATAAATGCTCAGCCTGATGGGGTCTCTGGTCCTTCTTGGAGTTTGCGGTGTGACCCGCTCCTTAGGTTCCGGTGAGTCTCACTGGATTCGTCGGAGGGCATTTGGGGCCAAGAGACATCGCAGGGATTTGAAAGATAAATGAATCCATTTGGGGATAGGATAGGATAGAATTCAGAATTAGAAGAGAGTAGAACAAAACAGAATACAGAATACAGTATAGAGTAGAATAAAGAGAACAGAATATAGAATAGAATAAAAATAAGAATGGAGTAGAGTAGAATAGAATAGAATTCAAAATTAGAAGAGAATATAGAATAGAACAGAATAGAATTCAGAATTAGAAGATAAGAAAATATAGAACAGAAAGTAGACTAGAATTCAGAATTAGACTAGACTAGACTAGACTAGAAGAGTTGGAAGGGACCTTGGAGGTCTTCTAGTCCAACCCACTGCTCAGGCAGGAGACCCTATGCCAGTGATGGCAAACCTTTTAGAGACCAAGTGCCCAAACTGCAACCCAAAACCCACTTATACATCATCGGGTGCTGGGTGGGTGTGGCCCATTGGGTGGGCGTGGCTGCGGTGGTAATGGCAGACTGGGTGGGACTAAAAAGTTCAATCAATTCCAACTTTGCAAAATCTTTTTTTCCCCCGCCAGAAGTTGAAATTGACTGATTGATTGAACCTTTTTTTTTTTTTTTGCACACAGCAATGGAGGCCTAAAGCGAAAAGGTTTTATAAAACCCAGCTGAAGGCCTAGGACCGGGGCGAGGGCGCACGTGCCCACAGAGAGGGCTCTGAGTGCCACCTCTGGCACCCGTGCCACAGGTTCGCCACCACTGCCCTATGCCATTCCAGACCAATGGCTGTCCAGTCTCTTCTTAAAAACTTCCAGTGTTGGAGCATTCACCGCTTCTGGAGGCAGGTTGTTCCACTGGTTAATTGTTCTAACTGTCAGGAAGTTTCTCCCTTAATTCCAGGTTGCTTCTCTCCTTGATGAGTTTCCATCCGTTGCTTCTTGTCCTGCCTTCAGGCGCTTTGGGGAATACGTTGACCCCCTCCTCTTTGTGGAAGGCTGCTATCATGTCCCCCCCCATCCTTCTTTTCTCTGGACTGGCCATTCCCAAATCCTGCAACTGTTCTTCAGATGTTTCAGTCTCTAGGCCTTTGATCCTCTTTTCCCAAAGGCCCAACATCTTTTTTTGTGATGTGGTGACCAAAACTGGATGCAGGTATTCCAGGTGTGGCCTTCCTAAGGGTTTACAAAGCGGGACTAAGACTTCATGTGACTTTGATTCTCAACCCAGGATTGTGTTGGCCTTTTTGGCTGCTGCCGCACACAGCTGGCTCATGCTTAAGGGACTCCAAGGTCCCTCTCACAGTTGCTGCTCTTCAGCCAGGTCTCGCCGAATCGGTTACAAATTACTATCCTTGCCAAATTTCACCTAAGCCCAGGATCTATTTGAAGCACATAAAGCAGACATGTCAACCACAAGGCCCGGGGGCCGGATGCGGCCCGCAAAGTGGTTTCATGCGGCCCGCGAAGCCATCCTGGAAACAGTGAGGGAACGGCCCCCGCTGCCTTGGCCCTGGCCCAAGCCAGCCGGGAGGGAGCCCATGTACAATTTTGTGGTGGCCATCTATGCTGAAACGCATTCAGTCTTAGCTCCACAAGGCCCTCTGGAACCAGCGAGGAACCAGCCCCTGGGTGCATGTCGGCCCCGGCCCCTGGGTGCATGCTGGGGAGGGGTCGCCCTTTGTGGGGAACGAAGAAATGCACCATCGCCTGGAAGTGGCCAGCAAATGGCCCTCGCCTCCTTCACCTATCCGGCTTGATGGGCTCCGGCGGAGGGGTTTTGGCAGGCAGTGGGGCTCCTCCAGTGGACCATGCCTTGGCGCTTGCCCCGGTCCCACCCCCTTCTGCCAGAGACCCCCAGATCTGTCCCACTCCTGCCCAGGCCCCCATAGGCACCCTTGACGCGATGCAGAGCTGGCCACGCCCACCCAGTAGCCCACACCCACCCGGCCCCCTTGAGGGCAACCACAATGCTGATGCGGCCCTCAATGAAATTGAGTTTGACACCCCTGACATAAAGCAATTGCCAGACGCTGCATTGATTCCTGGATTCCTCCGAGGTGGAGAATTGTACAGGGAGTCCTCAAACCACAGCCATTCATTTAGTGACCATTCCAACTTACAATGTCGCTGTGACCGTTGTGTCGAGTGACTTGTGACCTGTTTTTTTCACACTCCCATGACTGTCATGGCATCTCCGCAGTCACGGGATCAAAATTCAGACGCTTGGCCACGGATTCGTATTTATGACCGTCACACAGCATCCTGGAGTCACTACGATCCCCTTTTGCGGCCTTCTCACAAGCAAAGACAATGGGGGTGCCAGATTCGCTTCATGACCACGTGGCTAACTTAACCACCGCAGAGTTTCATTTAACGACCGTCGTAAAATGGGGCGAAACTCGCAAATGTCTCCATCAGCAACATTGCGGTTCTCAGTCCAGCGTTTCCATTTCTGTAAGACTCGTTTTCCATTTCCAGGGGGGGGGGAAAAACCCACTAAAGTAGCTGTTTCTCCTGCATGTGGGATTTTCTTATGCCTCGTTCTTTCTCTCTATCCGTCAAATGTACCCAATTTCCCTGCAGGGCGGCCAGAACTTCATGGGGCCAGAGCCAAAACCTGGGGTGATGGTACAGGCCACCTTGTTTTTAAATCTCTCAACAGAAGTCCTATTATTACTCATGATTTATTCGTAAAACAGACTTAGACAGCCACCCGTTTACCGGAAGGAACGGCTGAGTGGGATCGGAAAAGAGTGCATTTCAAAGCACAATTTAAAAGCCGACAACACCATCGCTTCCCTCTGCCAACTGCTCCATCAGACTCTCTGCCTTCCAGAAAACAGAATAGAATAGAATAGAATAGAATAGAATAGAATAGAATAGAATAGAATAGAAAATATGGAATAGAATAGAATAGAATAGAATTGGAAGGGATCTTGGAGGTCTTCTAGTCCAGGGCTTTTCAACCAGTGGTACGGGTACTACCTGTGGTACATGGGCACCTGGCAGGTGGTACGCGACCATCCTAGAAAAGTGGTAGCGGGGGAGGGGAATGAGCTGGACCGGTGGTAGCACCGCACAAGCCTGAGCGAGAGACGGCTGGAGCTGCAGGGCTGTCAGGGCTCAGCGGAAGCGCCAGGATCAGTGCCGCTTTCCAGCTGATCGGCGCTTCTTCGGGGCTGTCAGGGCTCAGTGGCAGTGCCAGGATCAGCACCAGGCTCCAACTGGAGCTCGGCACTGATCCTGGCGCTTCTGCTGAGCCCAGAAGAAGCACCAATCAGCTGGAAAGCAGCACTGATCCTGGCGCTTCTGCTGAGCCCAGAAGAAGCGCCGATCAGCTGGAATGTTGCAGCCTCTCCAGGGTCTTGTGATTTACATTCAGAGGCTTGGCAACTGATTCATATTTATGACGGTCACAGTGTCCCAGGGTCCTGTGAAGTGCTGCCCCAGGTCCTGCTGCAATCACCCAGCAGACGGGGGGGGGGGGAATAAAGACCAAACCACCCCCCCACCCCACCCCCGCTGCCAATCCCCAACAGAAATGCTCACAACAATGGAAACCTCGGACAGGAGGAAGAGCGCAGCCGGGCGGGCAGGCAGGTGTCTTGCTCGGCTGTGGCTTGGGGGGCCCTTTTTTCAGTGCCATTGTAACTTCCAACAGTCACTAAGCGAACTATTGTAAGTCGAGGACTACCTGTACTTTTTCCTTTTTTGGGGGGGGGTCATCAAGTTTTGGACCCCTTGCTAGGCGACTGGTGGTACTCGGATATTGCCATATCCTAAAAGTGGTACAATGGGTGAAAAGGTTGAAAAGCCCTGCTCTAGTCCAACCCCCTGCTCAGGCAGGAAACCCTATACCAGTGGTGGCGAACCTATGGCACGGGTGCCAGAGGCGGCACTCAGAGCCCTCTCTGTGGGCACGCGTGCCGTTGCCCCAGCAGAGTTCGCCAGAATAGCGAGCACATGGCGTTTGGAAGCAACAGGGCAGGAGGTGAGCGAGCAAGCAGTATTGCCATCCCGGGATGCCCCGGAGATGGCGAGGGACTGGCCCCGGCCACGCTCACCCAGTCTGCCATGACCACTACAGCTATGCCCACCCAGTGCCCCCCCCGAGGGCATCACAATGCTGATGCAACCTGGCACTTTGCAATAAGTAAGTGGGTTTGGGATTGCAGTTTGGGCACTCGGTCTCTAAAAGGTTCATCATCACTGCCCTATACCATTTCGGACAAATGGCTGTCCAGTCTCTTCTTAAAAACTTCCAGTGTTGGAGCATTCACAGCTTCTGGAGGCAGATGGTTCCACTGGTTAATTGTTCTAACTGTCAGGAAGTTTCTCCTTAGTTCCAGGTTGCTTCTCTCCTTGTTCAGTTTCCATCCGCTGCTTCTTCTCCTGCCTTCAGGTGCTTTGGAGAATAGCTTGACTCCCTCTTCTTTGGGGCAGCCCCTGAGATATTGGAACACTGCTATCATGTCCCCCCTCGTCCTTCTCTTTGTTAAACTGGACATCCCCAATTCCAGCAACCGTTGCTTATATGTTTTAGCCTCCAGTCCCCTAATCCTCTTTGTTGCTCTTCTCTGCACTCTTTCCAGGGTCCGAGGGAGAATATATTGCTAATAGACTCTGGGTAGTTTACAAAGCTTAAATTACATAATTAAAACCGTTCAAAAGGCAAACAAGCATAAAATGGAACATGACAGCACGGACTAAAAACAATGATAATGATAAAAACATAAGATTCCCATTCCCCCCCCCCACGCACGACAGCCTCCCCCCCCCGTGAGACCCCAAAGAAAAATCGGGGTTCAGCCGGGGACAGCGACGACCCCCCCCTCCAGCTCGTGGCCGCTTCTGCTCTGGAGGGTTGGACGGACGCAAGACGGGGGTCTCTCCTCCCCCCCCCAAGAAAAACAACGAGGGTTCACTCTAACTGCCTTCCCCATCATCCCCAGCCAGCCCTCCAGGAGGGGGCGATGGGAGGGGGAGTTCCATACGGGAGAAGGGTTGGGGGGGACCTACGTCTCGCCCTCCCTTTTCTCCGGTTGGCATCGCCGCCGCGCCCGCTGAAAGACGGCCTGGGGGTCCCGAAGCGAGAAGCCCCAGGGCCCTTCGCCTCCTCTCCTCCCCCCCCCGCCGACTTGGCCCCAAGTGGCGCCCCAACTTCTCCAGGAAAAACGGGGTCCGGCCTCTCCGGCGCTGGCGCGAAAGCGGGGAGCGGAATACGGGCCCGGGGGCCCGGACTGATGCCCTCCAGGGTTCCCAACGCCTTCCCGGACCCTCTATAGTACCAACGCCACACCTGCCGCCGCCGCGTGCTCGGACTGCTCTTTCGCCAGCTCCGATCGCTGGACTGGGATGGAGCTCATCTGGGTCGGGCGAGGGCGGAGCCTGCCTCTGAGCATGGGCAGAGCGCCCGGGGGTCTTCCGGGCCAGGGGGCTCGTTGTGCAACTTAAGGCTCGACCACCCGCCGCCTCTGAGAGCGTGCAGAAGGTAAAACGAAAGAATTGGGTAATTCTAGTTTAACGAAGAGAAGGACGAGGGGGGACAGGATAGCAGTGTTCCAGTATCTCAGGGGCTGCCCCAAAGAAGAGGGAGTCAAGCTATTCTCCAAAGCCCCTGAAAGCAGGACAAGAAGCAACGGGTGGAAACTAACCAAGGAGAGAAGCAACCTGGAACTAAGGAGAAACTTCCTGACAGTCAGAACAATTAACCAGTGGAACCACCTGCCTCCAGAAGCGGTGAATGCTCCAACACTGGAAGTTTTTAAGAAGAGACTGGATAGCCATTTGTTTGAAATGGTGTAGGGTTTCCTGCCTGAGCAGGGGGTTGGACTAGATGACCTTCAAGGTCCCTTCCAATTCTATTCTATTCTATTCTATTCTATTCTATTCTATTCTATTCTATTCTATTCTATCTCCATTCCATTCCATTAATAAAGATGATTAGGGGTCTGGAGGCTAAAACCCATCAAGAACGGTTGCAGTCATTGGGTATGTCAAGTCTAAAGAAGAGAAGGACTAAGGGAGAGATGATAGCCGTCTTCCATTATTTGAGGGGCTCCTTCAAAGAGGGGGGGGTCAGACTAATTTCCAAAGGGGTCAGTGATGGCGAACCTTTTAGAGACCGAGTGCCCAAATTGCAACCCAAAACCCACTTATGTATCATTGGGTGCTGGGTGGATGTGGCCCATTGGCTGGGTGTGGCCCATTGGGGGCGTGGCCCATTGGGTGGGCGGGGCTGCGGTGGTAACGGCAGACTGGGTGGGACTAAAATTTCAATCAATTCCAACTTTGCGAGATCTTTTTTTTTCCTATGAGAAGTTGAAATTGACTGATTGATCGAACCCTTTTTTTGTTTGCACAGGGCAGCGGAGGCCTAAAGTGAAAAGGTTTTATAAAACCCAGCTGAAGGCCTAGGACTGGGGCGACGGCGCCCGTGCCCACAGAGAAGGCTCTGAGTGCCGCCTCTGGCACCCGTGCCATAGGTTCGCCACCACGGAGCTAGGTCTTAAGGGCAGCTCTTACCACTAAGAAGATATTCTTCCTAATGTTTAGACAGGATCGATCAAGCCTCCAAGAATCCTAAATTCTCAACCTGGCCCACTTTACAGGATGGTGGCTGGGGGAATAAAACAATGGCAAATAAAATGGAGAAGGGGGTAAGGAGGAAGAGGAGAAGGAGGAGATGGAAGGGAAGATGAAGGAGAAGATGGTAAAGAAGGAGGTGATGGAGGAGAAGTTGGATGAGAAGTAGAAGATGGAGGGGAAGATGAAGAAGGAGAAGACAGGAGAAGAAGGAAAGAGAAAATGATGAAGAAGGAGAAGGAAGAGGAGAAGGAGAAGATGGAGAAGAAGAAGACGGAGGGGAAGATGGAGAAGGAGAAGGTGGAGGAGAAGGTGGAGAAAGAAAAAAGATGATGAAGAAGGAGAAAGAAAATGGAAAAGAAGGAGGAGGAGGAGGAGGAGGAGGAGGAGAAAAAGAAGATGGAGGAGAAGATGGGGAAGAAGGAGATGGAGGAGGAGTAGGAGGAGACGGAGAAGAAGAAGATAGAGGAGGAGAAGGAGAAGGAGAAGATGGAGGAGAAGATGGAGAAGGAAAAGACGGAGGGGAAGATGGAGAAGGAGAAGATGGAGGAGGTGGAGAGGAAGAAAAAAGAAAAAATGGAGAAGGAGGAGGAGGAGAAGAAGAAGAAGGAGAAGACGGAGGGGAAGATGGAGAAGGAGAAGATGGAGGAGAAGGAGAAGGAGAAGATGGAGAAGGAGGGGGAGAAGAAGATGGAGGAGAAGACGGAGGGAAAGATGGAGAAGGAGAAGATGGAGGAGAAGGTGGAAAAGGAGAAGAAGACGGAGGGGAAGATGGAGAAGTAGGAGAAAGAGAAAATGGAGAAGGAGGAGGAGAGGGAGACGAGGGAGTTGGAAAAAGAGAAGATGGGAAAGGAGAAAGAGATGCAAACTTTGCAATATGAATTTAAAAATCTAAGTGATTTTTTGAGAGTCTGAGCATCCTCTTTTCTCCACCGACTTTGGTCGGGAAGAAGAGTCTATTGCAGTCCTGCCGTTGAGATGGAGAGGCAGGAGAAGACGAGGAAGGTCTAAACTTTGAGCAACCAAATGGCATACAATTCTTTCCAACCCTCTCGAAGACCCCCGGCCTGGAGCAGCCCGCATTTAAATATCCCACCATGCCCCGGAGCGATCCCCAAACAGAGAATTGTGGGAAATTTAAGCAGAAGAGAAGATGCACCGGATTAATAACGAGGGAGCTGCCGGTGGCTTTTTAAAGGCGCTCCCTGGTCCAGCCACTAGAGGGCAGGCCACGCTCTCAAATGAACCAGCTGGACCTCTACCACCACTCAGAATCGGAATAAAGCTGGAAGGGACCTTGGAGGTCTTCCAGTCCAGCCCTCTGCTCAAGCAGGACTCCCCATATTATTTCAGACAAGTGGCTGTCTGAAATGATACAGGGACTCCTGCCTTTCCAAATTCTTCTACCATCAACAGTCAAAATAAGATCACAAAATGCGCTGCAGAGACTGGCGCTTGGTGGGGCAGTTATGAAGGTCTTGAAAAAGGGATCCAGATCCTGGGATCTGTCACTGTCTAGAAAGACTGGAGTTGTGGAATTCCATGTGTCTATGAAAGAGCAAGTTGGACTTTGAAGAAGCAGGAGAGGAAGAGGATGGTTGCCTTTGAACATTGATCCTCCTCCTTCTTCCCCCGTCTTCCCGTTCTTCATCTCCCCTTCTGTTGGAGAAGACCTTGAGAAGACCACGGGCAGCCAAGAAAACAATCTGATGGATCCCTGGGCAAATCAAGCCAGAGTCACTCAAAGCAACAATGACCAGGCTCGGCTTATCGACTTTGCACACATGATGAGAAGACCCAGGTCAGAATCGGAATAGAGCTGGAAGGGACCTTGGAGGTCTTCTAGTCCAGCCCCCTACTCAAGCATGAGACCCTATCCCATTTCAGACAAACACTTGTCCAGTCTCTTCTTAAAAGCCTCCAGTGATGGAATACCAACAACTTTTGGAGGCTGGTAGTTCCACTGGTTAATTGTTCTCACTGTCAGGAAGTTTCTCCTTAATTCTAGGTGCTTCTCTCCTTGATTAGTTTCCATCCGTTGTTTCTTCTCCTGCCTTCTGGTGCTTTGGAGAATGTGGAATCCCCTACTCTTCTTTTGGCAGCCCCTCAAATACTGGAATACTGCTATCATGTCACTCCTGGTCATTCTTTTCTCTAGAGTGACCAAACCCAAATCCTGCAACTGTTCTTCAAATGTTTTAGTCTCCAGGCCTTTAATCATCTTCTCTGCACTTTTTCCAAAGTCTGCTGAGAACCCCTCATGCTGAGAAAATAGAAGAAGAGAAAGCAGGGTAGAATAGAATAAGAATAGAATAGAATAGAATAGAATAGAATAGAATAGAATAGAATAGAATAGAATAGAATAGAATAGAATAGAATAATAATAGAACAGAATAGAATAGAATAGAATAATAATGGAACAGAATAGAATAGAATAGAATAAGAATAGAATAGAATAGAATAGAATAGAATAGAATAGAGAAAGAGAGAATAGAGTAGAGTAGAGTAGAGTAGAGTAGAGTAAAGTAGAATAGAATAGAATAGAATAGAATAGAGAAAGAGAATAGAACTGAATAGAATAGAATAGAATAGAATAGAATAAAGAATAGAATAAAGAATAGAATAAAGAATAGAATAGAATAGAATAGAGAATAGAATAGAATAGAATAAAGAATAGAATAGAATAGAATAGAATAGAATAGAATAGAATAGAATAGAGCAGAACGGAATAGAATAGAATAGAATAAGAATAGAATAGAATAGAATAGAATAGAATAGAATAGAATAGAATAGAATAGAGAAAGAGAGAATAGAGTAGAGTAGAGTAGAGTAGAGTAGAGTAGAGTAGAGTAAAGTAGAATAGAATAGAATAGAATAGAATAGAATAGAGAAAGAGAATAGAACTGAATAGAATAGAATAGAATAGAATAGAATAGAGCTGGAAGGGACCTTGGAGGTCTTCTAGTCCAGCCCCCTGCTCAAGCACGAGAACCTATACCATTTCATATAAGTGACTGTCTAGTCTCATCTTAAAAACCGTCTAATGTCTTAAACTATAAGAGTCCAGAGTTCTTTCTTCGTTTAAAGAGAATTCAGCATAAACCTAGTTGAAACTTTTAAAGGGCTTTCAGTTTTGTTTTTAAGTTCTATTGTTTTAGTTTCTGAATGACTGCCTAGTTTGTACCGGGAGTCCTTGACTTAACAACTATTCATTTAGTGACCACTCAACATTAAAAAGACACTGGAAAAAGTGACATTAGGACCATTTTTCACACTTATGGCCGTTGCAACATCCCGGGGGTCACCTGATCAAAATTCAGACGCTTTATTTATTTATTATTTATTATTTATTTATTATTTGAATTTATATCCCGCCCTTCTCCTTGCGGACTCAGGGCGGCTGACAATCAATTAAAAACACCACTAACAATCACAATCAGACTCGTATTTATGACGATCGCAGTGCCCTGGGGTCCCCTTTTTGTGACCTTTGGACAAGCAAAGTCAACCGGGAAGGCAGGTTCACTTCACAACCGTGTGACTAAGTGAACCACAGTGGCAATTCACTGAATAACGGCAGCAAGAAAGGTCGTAAAAATGGGGCAAAGCTCACTTAGCAACGGTGTTGCCTAGCAACAGAAATTTTGGGCTCAATGGTGGTCCTAAGACCTAAGTGAAGAGCTACCTGCAGGGTGTTTTGCATTCTGTTCCCGATATTTTTATTCAAGTGAGCCTTGGTGGCGCAGTGGTGAGATTGTGGCATTGCAGGCTGACACTGCATTCCACAGCCAGCAGTTCGATCCTGACCGGCTCAAGGTTGACTCAGCCTTCCGTCCTTCCGAGGTCGGTAAGATGAGGACCCAGATGGTTGGGGGCCAATAGGCTGACTTAGAGAGGGCTGTAAAGCACTGTGAAGTGGTATATAAGTCTTAAGTGCTATTGCTATTTTCTCCCTCTGCCTCCTTCCCTCTCTCTCTCCTCCCTTCATGCTCTTTTCTTTCTACCTTTCTTTTCTTTCCTTCCCTCAACTCTCTCCTTCCTTCCCTTCTTTTTCTCCATTTTTTTCTTTCTCTATTGCTCCCTCCGCCTCTTATTTCCCTTCTTTTTCTCTCCCTCTTTTTTCCTCTCCTTCCTTCCTTCCTTCCTTCCTTCCTTCCTTCCTTCCTTCCTTCCTGTAAGAGCTCTGGTGGCACAGTGGTAAGATTGCAGCATTGCAGGCTAATTCTGCCCACTGCCTGGAGTTCGATCCAGACCGGCTCAAGGTTGACTCAGCCTTCCGTCCTTCCAAGGTCAGTAAAAGGAGGACCCAGATTGTTGGGGGCAAGAGGCTGACTCTGTAAACCACTTAGAGGGGGCTGTAAAGCACTGTGGAGTGGTATATAAGTCTAAGGGCTATTGCTAAGTGTGAAGGGAGGGAGGGAGGGAAGAAAGAAAAAAAGAAAGAAAGAAAGAAAGAAAGAAAGAAAGAAAGAAAGAAAGAAAGAAAGAAAGAAAGAAAGAAAGAGAAAGAAAGAAGAGCCATGGTGGCGCAGTGGTTAGAATGCAGCATTGCATGCTAATTCTGCCCACTGCCAGGAGTTTGATCCTGACTGGCTCAAGGTTGACTCAGCCTTCCGTCCTTCCGAGGTCAGTAAAAGGAGGACCCAGATCAGAGTGGGCTGTAAAGCACTGCAAAATGGTATGTAAGTGCTATTCATGTGTGTGCACATGGCTATGTATGTATTTTATTATCAAGTGCCCAGAGAGCTTCGACAATTGTCTGACTGAAGTTTTTAAATCCATGAATAAAATCAATCGCATAGATTATCACCCACCCCATATCCCCAAACGGAGTTGGCTTTTCCAATTTCTGATCATCACCCCAACTTTTTCTCCATTAAAAATAGAAAAGTTGGAATCCCTGCAGCGGAGACTTCAGTTTCTCCTTCTTCTGAAAGAAAACCTTGATTTGAGGAGGGGGACAACTGTCAAAACGCCCGCAGGAGAGGCGGAGGAGCCAGCTCACTGGCAGTCCTCAACTTATGACCAGAATTTGGACCAGAATCTCTACTCCAAAGTAAAGCGGAATATTAAGTGAGTCTGATTTTACAACCTTTTTTTGCCCGTGGTTGTTAAGTGAATCTCACGGTCATTAAACAAGTCCAACTTCCCCACTGACATTGTGTCGGCTGCCGCCTCAGGCCAGCTTGTGCTTTGCTGCGCTTCGCGGTGACAGTCTACCCTGAGCGGTGGGGAAGAGGGGAGTGCTTGGGAAACCGAAAGTAGCTGCAGTGCTGACTCGAGAAGCTGCTTCAAGGTCGCCCAGCTAGAAGAAGGAGGGAGCGGCATGACAGAGCACGGCTTGAACTGATTGTTCGGGCAGAGGTTACCAAGCTTCCTCGGTTGGTGGAGCGGAGGGAAAGGGAATGGCAAGCATTTGACACGTGTGCGTGAGGGCACACGGGGCTGCGAGCACACGAGTAGTGCAAACGAGGCGAGGCTAGCACGGCAGAGTGCCCCATTTCTGCGTCCTGTGGTACAGCGACGTCCTGTTTTTGCGCAACGAGGCATGGCAGCAGCCCATTTTCGTGCCCTGAGGCATGGCGGCGGGCTATTTTTGCGCCGCACAGCGCAGCGTACTGTTTTTGCACCTCGCGGCCGTGGCGCTAGTGTGAGTGGGGGTATGTGCACACATATCTGCGCACACTGGCCAGCCTGTCCCGTGGCCAGTAGGCCATGGCCCACTACCGGGCTGCGGCCCACAGGTTGGAGACCCTGGCATTAGGGAAACCACTTGCAAGATTTTAATTTAAGCCCTGAAGGCCCATCTATTCCGTGCGGCCGGCCTGGCGTAGTTTGATTATGTTTCAGTGGGGTTTTTTGTATGGGTGTGTTTTTAGAACAGGCCTGTTATTTAATTCGATTTTAGAACAGAAACTATTTATTTATTATCGTGGTTTTTAGTATCGCCTGTTCACCGCCCTGAGTTCCATAAGGGAGATAGGGCGGTATATAAATTTAATAAATAAAAAATAATAAAATAAAATAATAATAATTGGTTGCCTTGGGGTGGGAAATGAAAGGCAGTTAAGGAGGGGAAAGGAGGCGAAAGTACAACGTAGAGATTTTAATAATAATAATAATAATAATAATAATAATAATAATAATAATAATAATAATAATAATAATAATAAAAAAGTTGGAAGGGATCTTGGAGGTCATCTAGTCCAACCCCCTACTCAGGCAGGAAACTCTACACCATTTCGGACAAATGGCTGTCCAGTCTCTTCTTAAAGACCTCCAGTGTTGGAGCATTCACAGCTTCTGGAGGCAGGTAGTTCCACAGGTTAATTGTTCTAACTGTCAGGAAGTTTCTCCTTAGTTCCAGGTTGCTTCTCTCCTTGGTTAGTTTCCATCCGTTGCTTCTTGTCCTGCCTTCAGGAGCTTTGGAAAATAGCTTGACTCCCTCTTCTTTGGGGCAGCCCTTGAGATACGGGAAGACTGCTATCCTGTCCCCCCTCATCCTTCTCTTCGTTAGACTAGACATCCCCAATTCTAGCAACCGTTCCTTATATGTTTTAGCCTCCAGTCCCCTGATCATCTTTGTTGCTCTTCTCTGCACTCTTTCTAGAGTCTCAACATCTTTTTTACATCATGGTGACCAAAAGTGGATGCAGGTATTCCAGGTGTGGCCTTACCAAGGCCTTGTAAAGTGGTATTAATAATTTTGGCGTGTGAAGCTCAGTTCTGGCTCTGCATTACTGCAACACAGTTTACCTCCAGTAAAAATATACGTTTCTCAGCAAATGGAGCCAAGGATTGTTTTCTATCTAGAGGGGCAAATTTGGCTGAGACCCCCTTCCACTGTGGGGGATTGCACGTGCCCCCTCCCTGGGCCAAAGGAGGGGGCGAAAATCTGAAGAGGGGGTCCCATTCCAGCACTGCTTCAGACAGGAAGTGACATCATACATGTTCATGCCCTCCGCCTCTTCTTGTATGATGTCACCCTTCCATTCCATCAAATGCTTGCTTATTTGCTTCTTTCTCTCTTTTTCTTTCTTCTTTCTTTCCTTTTTCTTTTTTCTTTCTTTTCCTTTCTTCCTACCCTCCCTTTTTTCCTTTCCTTCCTTCCTTTCTTTCCTTTCTTCTTTCTTTCCTTTTTCCTTTTCCTTCCTTCCTTCTCTCCCTTTCTTTCTGTCTCTTTCTTTCTTCTTTCTTTCTTTCTTTCTTTCTTTCCTTTTTCCTTTCTTTTCCTTCCTTCCTTCTCTCCCTCCCTCCCTCCTTTCTTTCTTTTTTTTCTTTTCCTTCCTTCCTTTCTTTCTCTCCCTCCCTTTCTCTCTCTCTCTCCCTTCCTTCTTTTTTCTTTCTTTTTTTCTTTTCCCTCCCTCCTTCCTTCCTTCCTTCCTCCCTCCCTCCCTCCTTCTCCTTCCTTCCTTCCTTCCTTCCTTCCTTCCTTCCTTCCTTCCTTCTTTCCTTCCTTCCTTAGAAACCAACTTTTCCCAGCTGTTTCTTCCCAAAATATTCCAAGACATTATTATTCCCACCTGGATTTTAGATGGCTCCACCCGGCCATATGCTCTGCCCGGCCTTGCCTTTTTCTGGCTGGTTGCTTTGAAAATGGGTGAGATTCAAATTAATCACCAGCCAATATTTTTTTTTCTAGGAGCTGGAAGGGAAATTGTGTTTTCTCTCTAAAGGTGCCCTCTCTGTTTGCTCAGACACACCGTTTTATATCCGTTCATTTAGCGACCGTCAGAAGTTACAACGGCACTGGAAAAGAGTGAGGTTTTTGGCATTTGTGAGCCTTGCAGCCCCCCCCCCCTGGTCCCGTGACTCAAATTCAGATGCTTAGCAGCTGACTCAGATTTATGACGGTGGATCCACGGGACACTGCGACCGTCATAAATACGAACCAAGCGCCTGAATTTGGATCCCGTGGACATGGGGGATGCCGCAAAGGCCGTAAGTGTGAAAAACGGTCATAGGTCATTTTTTGTTTCAGTTTGGTTGTAACTGTGAACGGTCACTAAATGAAATGCCTGCAGTCCTTACTGCCCGGCTCTCCTCGACTCAACCGATGGAGTGGGACGTTTCAGGAAGACTCCTGGCCCTAGAGACCCTGGGGATCAACCGAGAAATTTCATTTATTTTCTCAGAAAACGAATCCTTTTCTGCCCATCTGAAATGCAGACTTCTGGGTGGCGAACGTGGCTGGCCATCCACGGCCTCCATCTCTCTGTTTGTTTATCTATCTATCTGATTTCTTTCCATACACACAGAGGGAACTTATTTGGGGTGGGAATAAACGTCTGAAGCCCACCAGGGTTCAGGTTAAAATTTCTGCAAGATTCCTGCACCCCAACAGCAAAAAAAAAAAAAAAAAAAAAGCAAAAACCATGCTGTTTGTGTTATCCACATTGGAGGAAACGCCAAAGTCCTCCAAAGAGAAGCATGATCTCCTAAATCAGTGGTGGCGAACCTATGGCACGGGTGCCAGAGGTGGCACTCACGCGCCCTCGCCCCAGTCCTAGGCCTTCAGCTGGGTTTTATAAAACCTTTTCGCTTTAGACCTCCACCACCGTGTGCCCCCCCCCAAAAAGGTTCAATCAATCAGTCAATTTCAACTTATTGCGGGGAAAAAAAAGATCTCGCAAAGCTGGAATTGATTGATTGAACTTTTTAGTCCCACCCAGTCTGCCGTTACCACTGCAGCCACGCCCACCCAATGGGCCACGCCCACCCAATGGGCCACACCCACCCAATAGGCCACACCCAGCCAATGGGCCACAACCACCCGGCACTCGACGATGCATAAGTGGGTTTTGGGTTGCAGTTTGGGCACTCGGTCTCTAAAAGGTTCGCCATCACTGCCCTAATTCATGGAATCGTCTTGGTGGTAAGAGGCCTCCGAGGTCATCTAGTCCAGCCCTCTTCCCCAGGCAGGGAAAACTATCCAGCATTTCGCTGGGTGACTGATGGGGAGGGGTGGGAGGGTGGATGGGTTGAGCAGAACGGCCACCTCTCCCAGCCGACTCCTCCAGTAGTTGTGGATGCCCCAACACTAGAATCAAGATCAGGTGAAGTGTTAATACCACTTTACAAGGCCTTGGTAAGGCCACACTTGGAATACTGCATCCAGTTTTGGTCACCGCGATGTAAAAAAGATGTTGAGACTCTAGAAAGAGTACAGAGAAGAGCAACAAAGATGATTAGGGGATTGGAGGCTAAAGCATATAAGGAACGGCTGCTGGAATTGGGTATGTCTAGTTTAATGAAGAGAAGGACGAGGGGGGACAGGATAGCAGTCTTCCAGTATCTCAGGGGCTGCCCCAAAGAAGAGGGAGTCAAGCTATTCTCCAAAGCGCCTGAAGGCAGGACAAGAAGCAACGGGTGGAAACTATTCCAGGAGAGAAGCAACCTGGAACTAAGGAGAAACTTCCTGACAGTTAAAACAATCAACCAGTGGAACTACCTGCCTCCAGAAGCGGTGAATGCTCCAACACTGGAAGTTTTTAAGAAGAGACTGGACAGCCATCTGTCTGAAATGGTGTAGGGTTTCCTGCCTGAGCAGGGGGTTGGACTAGATGACCTCCAAGGTCCCTTTCCAATTCTGTTATTCTAGTCTAGTCAACCCACAGCCATGGGGGAGGGGGTCATCTGGAAGACCACCCCGAAGATGCCCACCCCTGAGTGACCTCCAGGCGACCTTTTGCTGCCTGTTTAAAAAAAGAGGGGGGCTTCAATCACCCCCTCCTCACAGCCACCCTCTTTGGCTTCCTGACCTGGTCTCTGGAGGGGGGATCCTCTGTGTGTGTGTGTGGGGGGGCTCAGGCTCCAGGACTCTAACCCCTGGGCCTTCCCGCTCATCCCAACCCAGGCAGCTTCCTTGCCCTGGCGGTTTCTTCCCCTCCCCCTGCCTGGGAGGGAGAAACGTGGCTTGATCCCCTAATTTCAGCCCCCCCAAGAATGTGGGGTGGGGGGGAGATCTGGTGGCTGCCTTCCATCTCCCTAGGTGCATCTAGGGGGAGTGAGAGGGGGGGCTCTGGTGGGCCTGAAATCCCCCCCCTGTACATGTGATCAAATCTCCTTTAAGGTAGCAGCAAGACCCAAGCCAATTCCGCTCCATTCTTTCTAGTTCTGTTCTGTTCTGTTGTTCTGTTCTGTTCTGTTCTGCTTTATTCCATTCCGTTCCATTCTTACAGCCAAATCCCTTTACAGCAAATTTCTACACACAGACACACACACACACACACACACACACACAGAGAGAGAGAGAGAGAGAGAGAGAGAGAGAGAGAGAGAGAGAGAGAATTTCCCCAAAAGTCTCCAATGCATTGCAGTAGTCTAGCTCCAGCCTCTCATGGCAAAGAGGGGGGGTCCTCAAATGCCCCCCCAATGTTTAAACTTGGGGGAGGGTGGAGGGGGAACTGAATCCCAGTTCGGCCAGCACGAGAGCAATGGTGGATCAATTCTAAGGATCTGCTCGGTGTTTTACAGGGAAGGGGAGCCACGAGGCCCATCATCCTCTCCAGAATAGATTTTTTCCATCTTCTGGAAAAAGAGAGGACTTTCTAGCAATTATCAGGCCTTCCTAGGTTGATGGTAGAGCGAGCCAGCTTTGGCTTTTCACAGGACGCTGTTCTGCTGCCGAAGAGCTCTGTGACGCTCGAAGGCTCACATCGCCAGGCACAAATCAAGGGTGAAAAAAGTCAGGTTCTACATTTAGGCAAGAAAAACCAAATGCACAGGTATAGTATAGGGGGTGCCTTGCTCAATAGTAGTAACTGTGAGAGGGACCTCGGAGTCCTAGTGGACCATCCCCTAAATAGGAGCCAGCCGTGTGCTGCAGCTGCCAAAAAGGCCAACACAGTGCTGGGCTGCATCAACAGAGGGATAGAATCAAGATCAGGTGAAGTGTTAATACCACTTTACAAGGCCTTGGTAAGGCCACACTTGGAATCCTGCATCCAGTTTGGGTCACCACGATGTAAAAAAGATGCGGAGACTCTAGAAAGAGTGCAGAGAAGAGCAACAAAGAGGATTAGGGGAGTGGAGGCTAAAATACACAAGGAACGGTTGCTGGAATTGGGTCTGTCTAGTTTAATGAAGAGAAGGACGAGGGGGGACATGATAGCAGCCTTCCAGTATCTCAGGGGCTGCCCCAAAGAAGAGGGAGTCAAGCTATTCTCCAAAGCCCCTGAAGGCAGGACGAGAAGCAACGGATGGAAACTGATCAAGGAGAGAAGCAACTTAGAACTAAGGAGAAACTTCCTGACAGTGAGAACAATTAACCAGTGGAACTACCAGCCTCCAGAAGCGGTGAATGCTCCAACACTGGAAGTCTTTCAGAAGAGACTGTCTGGAATGGTATAGGGTCTCCTGCCTGAGCAGGGGGTTGGACTAGAAGACCTCCAAGGTCCCTTCCAGCTCTATTCTATTCTATTCTATTCTATTCTATTCTATTTTTTTAGAGAGACACCCCCCCCCCAAGCAAAATGCCAGCCTTTCCCTCCAGGGCTGGTCCCCCCAACCCTTTTTCTTTGCAAAGGGGGGCTTGTGTGTGGGGCAGGCCTTCTTCTCTCCCTCCTGCACCTTTGAAGTCTCTTCCTGCCAGTCCTGCCACAGCCCCCCCCCCCCGAAAAAAAGCTCTCCCTTCTTCTCAGCAAGGCGCCTGGGGTGCCTTTTGAAGTCGAGGCCGTGTTATTAATTTCCATCTCGCCTTCCCCCACCCCCCCTCAGCCCCCCCACCCCCTCTGCCACCCACCACGGCTTTACTCCCGAAGTCAGGGGGCTGCGGTGGGGGGGGGTGGGGGGGTCATGGCAGCAGATGGCTTGGATGGAGACCTTCGGAGACCAGCCGAGCCCGGAGGAAGGAAAGAAAGAAAGAAAGAAGGAAGGGGAAGAAAAAAAAAAAAAAACCCAGCCCCCCCGTCTCTCCTTCTCTCCCACCCGGCCCCCCCCTCCTTAAAAACTTTTGGCTGAAGAATGCAGCAGCTCCTCTCCCTCCCCCCCAGCACCCCTTCCCCAGCTGCAAGACCCTCCCCCTGCCCCAGTGGACGAGGGAGTACCTTTCCCCTCGCTTAAACGACTTTTCTCCCGCCCGGCTCGGCGCTTCCGAACAAAAGAAGACCCCCGACTCAGCTCGGGACTTCGCCCCCCAAGGTAGCTTCCTTCAGGGACCCTCCCCAGCCCCCGGGGCTTTGGGTGGGTGGGTGGGGGGCGCGCGGGGGTCGGGGTTTTTTTTTTTCTTGGCTTGGAGGGGGGGGGGTCTTGCAACTCTCTCTCTCTCTCTCTCTCGGCCCCCTCCCTTCCGCGCGCCCCCCACCCCAACTTTCTTTGTTCAGTTCTGGCACGCGCGGAGGGGAGGGGGATTCCTCTCCGCCTCGGTCCTCCCCACCCCGGCGGGATCCCGGTCCCCTGCTCTGTCCGCAGCCTCGGGGGAGGGGGAAGGAAGGGGTCCCGGGGTCCCCACCAAGCCCCCCCACCCCACCCCCTCCCCGATTTCAGACTTTTAGGGGGCTGCCCGCCCTCAGGCAGGGGCTTCTCCCCCCTCCGCAGCCGCCGCCGCCGCCGGTGGGCGCTTCCCCTTCGGAGGCTGCCTGCTCCCCGCCGCGACCCCCGCCCCAATTGCAGTCCCCGAAGAAGGGGCCGCGGCAGCCCCCCTTGGCGGGCGCGGGAAGGCGGGCGGGCGGGCGGCGGGAACTGAGACGGGGCGCCCCGGGACCGGCGCTCCGGGTCCTTGGCGGGAGGCTCCGCAGGGCTGGGGAGGGGGCGGACTGGGGAGGGGGCTTCCCGGCCTGGGGGGCCCTCCTTTGCCTCGACGGCCCCGGCTCCGCTCGCCTTTGCCCGGCCCGGGGAAGCCTGGCAGCCAGTCCGGCCGGGCAGCCCCCGCCTCTTTGTTCCCGGGGAGGGGGTCGCTTTCGCTTCCCCCCCCCC
>NW_015387029.1:496005-507659 GCF_001527695.2 Protobothrops mucrosquamatus
TCCTCCCTTCCCTCCCTCCCTCCTTCTACTTTCATCTCCTCCTTCCTCCCTCCTTCTTCCTTTTCCTTCCTCCTTGCTCCTACTCCCTTCCTTTCCCTTCCCTCCCTCCCTTCCTACTTCCTCCCTCCTACTTCCTCCCTTCTTCCTTCACCCCTACGTCCTCCCTTCCCTCCCTCCCTCCTTCTACTTTCATCTCCTCCTTCCTTCCTTGGATGAAAACTTTTTAAAAATCCCCTCGCTGAATTTTCTCCAGGAGAAACTCAAATAAACACAAGAAGGGAAGCCCCGACTTCAAGTCCTCCAAGGAGGGACTGGATTCAAAACAGGGCAACTACCGAGAAGCTGCTCTTCCCGAGGGTTGCCAGTTCCAACCACGGGCAAACCTTTAAAATAAAGAACAGCTTTTCCACGAGTGGAAGGGTCTTATTTTAGGGACGCGGGTGCTGGATGCAGAAGGACCGCTGGCCCGAGTGGGGGATCTGTCCCTTTAAATAGAAACCAAGATTCCAGTCCTCCTGAGTGTGGAGCAAAACTCAGAAAGGCATACCTGGTTCAGGTGCTGCAACCAGGGTTGGAACATGCTTTGCTGTTTTTAAACCAGGCAGAGAAGCACCCAAGTAGGTGACCTTGCCTGATTTCCACAAACCTAATCAGAGCTGGGCCCAATTGAAACCTTGGCTGGAGGACCACTGGGAAATCAATCATTCAGAATAACAGAGTTGGGAGGGACCTCGGAGGTCTTCTAGTCCAACCCCCTGTTCAAGCAGGACACCAGGGGTAGGCCACCTTGGCTCTTGGATGACGCGTGGACTTCAACTCCCAGAATTCCTGAGCCAGCATAGCTGGCTCAGGAATTCTGGGAGTTGAAGTCCACGCGTCATCCAAGAGCCAAGGTGGCCTACCCCTGTCTCTTCTTAAAAGCCTCCAGGGATGGAGCATGCACAGCTTTTGAAGGCAAGCCGTTGAAGGTAGTGGTGCTGTTGGGGTGGGGTGGGGGGCAGGCAAGCCCCTTCTTCTTCTTCTGAGCCCCCCCCCTCTACAGCCTCTCTCCCCTCAGTCCCAGGGGGGGGGGAGACAGTCTGGGCAGCCACTCTCCTGTGGCTGCTGGGGGGCTTCGGAAAAATGGCCTTAAGAGGCTTCCGAGAGAAAATGGCAAGGCGTTCACAAGCAAGCGAGGCAGAAAAACGGAAGCCCCTTTGGACAAAGTCCGAAAAGCCGGACGCCTCCCCTGCCCCATTTGCCCCCTGGCTCCCTTTCAGAGCTCTTCCCCCCCCCCCAGGGCCAGAGGGGGCGGGGGGGGGGTCAGAACATCCTGCTGGGCAAAGTCTGGTGGTTGAGGCGGCTGCAGCAGCAGTTGCTGGAGTTGGGTCTGGTGAAGAGAAGGACGGGGGTGGGGGGGGAGGGACTGGATGGCAGCCTTCCAGTATCTCAGGGGCTGCCCCAAAGAAGAGGGAGTCAAGCTATTCTCCAAAGCCCCTGAAGGCAGGAGAAGAAGCAACGGATGGAAACTCATCAAGGAGAGAAGCAACCTAGAACTAAGGAGAAACTTTCTGACAGTTAGAACGATTAACCAGTGGAACTCCTTGCCTCCAGAAGCGGTGAATGCTCCAACACTGGAAGTTTTGAAGAAGAGACTGGACAGCCATTTGTCTGACATGGTATAGGGTCTCTTGCCCGAGCAGGGGATTGGACTAGATGATCTCCAAGGTCCCTTCCAATTTAATTTATTATTATTATTATTATTATTATTATTATTATTATTATTATTATTATTATTATTATTATTATTATTATTATTATTATTATTATTATTATTTTATTATTATTATTATTATTATTATTATTATTATTATTATTATTATTATTATTATTATTATTATTATTATTATTACTACTTCCAAGGTCCCTTCCAACTCCTGTTATTCTCCTCCTCCTCCTTTTTAAGAAGAGATTGGACAATCATTTGTCTGAAACAGTCTGGGGTCTCCTGCCCAAGCAGAGGGTTGGACTAGTAGATCTCTGAGGTCCCTTCCAACTCTCTTATTCTCCTCCTCCTCCTCCTCCTCCTCCTCCTCCTCCTCCTCCTCCTCCTCCTCCTTTTAAAGAAGAGATTGGACAACCCTTTGTCTGAAACGGCACGGGGTCTGCTGCCCGAGCAGGGGGTTGGACTAGAAGACCTCCCGAGGTCCCTTCCGACTCTTGTTATTCTGCCTGGCACTTTTTGCACGTCCCGCTTTGCGTTCCTCACCGTCCTCTGGACTTTTCACTTCCCGGCATCCGGTTAAAGAAAGATCAAGGCGAGCCGGTGGCTGGCCCAGGGCAGGGATGCGTGTTCCAGTTGTCCAAATTGGGAAAGGAGGAACAGCCGAGCATTCCAGGGCCGGATAACTGGCAGGCCTGGGAAAGCGATAAGGAGCAGCTGGGGAGCAGGCCGAGTCTCAGAGAGATTGCTGGAAGAGAGGGGGGGAGGGAGGGAGGGAGGGAAAGAGGAAGGAGGGGGGGTCTCCTTGGGAAACACCATGCCTGGCGGCCCCCTTGATCAAGGGGGATGAAAGGAGACAGACAGGACTGCATTAACCCCCCCCCCTCCCTGCCTTTGTGTTTCCTACAAGGACAATCTTTCTCAAGAGGGGTGGACTTCATCTCCCAGAATTCCCTAGTCCAGGGGTAGGCAACCTTGGCTCTTTTATGACTCGTGGACTTCAACTCCCAGAATTCCTGAGCCAGCCACGCTGAGGGGAAAGGGAGAGGTTTCCAAGCTGAGCCACGCTGGCTCAGGAATTCTGGGAGTTGAAGTCCACGAGTCATGAAGGGGGTCATAGTTCCCTCATGCTGGCTGAGGAATTCTGGGAGTTGAAGTCCACCAGTCATGAAGGGGGCCATAATTTCCCCATGCTGGCTCAGGAATCCTGGGAGTTGAAGTCCACCAGTCATGAAGGGGGNGCTCAGGAATTCTGGGAGTTGAAGTCCACCAGTCATGAAGGGGGTCATAGTTCCCCCATCTGGCTCAGGAATTCTGGGAGTTGAAGTCCACCAGTCATGAAGGGGGCCATAGTTCCCTCATTCTGGCTGAGGAATTCTGGGAGTTGAAGTCCACCAGTCATGAGGGGGCCATAGTTCCCCCATGCTGGCTGAGGAATTCTGGGAGTTGAAGTCCACCAGTCATGAGGGGGCCACAGTTCCCCCATGCTGGCTGAGGAATTCTGGGAGTTGAAGTCCACCAGTCATGAGGGGGCCATAGTTCCCTCATGCTGGCTCAGGAATTCTGGGAGTTGAAGTCCACCACACGGGACACAAAATTCCCCCCTCGGATTGTGTTTAGGCAACCCCCTAAAGAAACGAGGGTACCCCGAACCCGGTTTTTAGTCTGCTGGATCAGGGCCTCTCCCGGGCCCTTTAGTGCTGTGTGAACGAAGCCTAAGGGCCAGGTTAGGGGTCTCCGGGCCCATTAGTGTCCTTTCCAACTCCGTTGTTCTGTTATATTGACCATTGGCAATAGTCCCAGGAAGGCAAGGAAATGTCAGGAGTGGCGCGGGGTGTAACGCCGCAGCCCTGGGGAGATATCAGGGCGTCTGCTGTGGAAAGATCAGAATAACAGTGCTGGAAGGGACCTCGGAGGTCATCTAGTCCAACCCCCTGCTCCGGCAGGAAACCCCTATGCCGTTTCAGACCGAGGGCCGCCCAATCTCTTCTCTTTAATTGTGCACAAGAATAATACGTAAATATGAGATCCAGGCAGCTGTGAGGAAAAGAAGAAATATTTATTCCTAAAAAGCGAAACAGTTTGCATTTGGGGGGCAGGCAGCGAAGAAATGGGGCACAGCGGCAGATTTTTATAGGGGGAGCTTGAAGTGTCTAGGTCGGGGTAGGCAACCTTGGCTCTTTTATGACTTAATAATAATAATAATAATAATAGTAAAGTTGGAAGGGACCTTGAAGGTCATCTAGTCCAACCCCCTGCTCAGGCAGGAAACCCTATACCATTTCGGACAAATGGCTGTCCAGTCTCTTCTTAAAAACTTCCAGTGTTGGACTTCAACTCCCAGAATTCCTGAGCCAGCATGGGGGAAACTTTGGCCCCTTCATGACTTGTGGACTTCAACTCCCAGAATTCCTGAGACAGCCTGGCTCAGCTTGGAAACTCTCCCTTTCCCTCAGCATGGCTGGCTCAGGAATTCTGGGAGTTGAAGTCCACATGTCATAAAAGAGCCAAGGTTGCCTACCCCTGGTCTAGGTGCTGATTCTAGGGTGACACTTGAGGGCCGTGTGTGTGTGTGTGTGTGTGTGTAGGTATGTTTATTCTTGTGAACATGTCGTTTCCTCTGGGAGACCTAAGGTCACGTGTGCAGACCTTATCCTTTGATATGTGGATTGGGTCTGGGTAACTTATTGGGGGGGGGCCTTGAGAGGACGTTTGAACAAAGAATTTCCGCCCCCCCCCCGTTTGCTATTTTTACTGGATTCGTTTAGTTTCAGCTCGATTGTCAATTATATGTCGCGGAGCTCCCGATTTCTCAGCCCTTTGTGGATTCCGTTCATATTTCCAGGGGAAGATAGAAACGGTTAAAAAAAGAAAAAAAGGGCGAAATTACATTTTGATGTAAACCTTCTCACAGGGGTCTTGGATTGCCCCGTGCCCGTTGGACCTGCCTGCCCAACGGACCCCCCTTGGACGCCCGGATCCCATCATGAGGGCAGCGGTCTGGCTCGCCCACTTCGCCCTGGGCTTCTGGGCATCGCTGGCTCTCCGCCAAGAGGTGGCCACCGGCGAGCAGGGGGAGGAGGTCCAGGCCAGCCGATTCTCCGACTCGGAAAGGAAGCCCCCATCCAGCCGGGTGCGACGGAGGGGCCACGAATCCTTGCGCGGGTAAGTCCGGGGGGCTCTTCTTCCTCAGATCCGGGTGGGGGGTGGTGGGGGCTCCGTTACCGGAGGTCTATGGAGGTTCTCCATCCTCCAGGACTTGGTTGTCCCCAAAGTGCTTTTTCAAGAGGGCTTTCCAAACTGGACTTTGTTTTTTCCTTTGAGGACGTTTCGCTTCTCATCCCAGAAGCTTCTTCGGCTCTGACCGGATGGCGGGGAAGGGAAGGATTTATACTCCTTACAGACGGCTGGTCATTTGCATCCTTTTGGAGAGTCGTTGAGGCTGCTTGGAAGTTTATCTCTGTCCTCAGGGTCAGCTGAGGGGTGCAAATGGATGTGGAGCCTTTTATTTGAAGACATTTCACTTCTCATCCCAGAAGCTTCTTCGGCTCTGACCGGATGGTGAGGAAGGGAAGGATTTATACTTCTTGCAGACTGCTAGTCATTTGCATCATTTTAGATGGTCGTTGAGGCCACTCAGAGATTTGTCTGTGTCCTCAGGGTCAGCTGAGGGGTGCAAATGGGGGTGGAGCATCCTTGGAACTGCCGAAAGGACTGTGTTGTAGACTGGAGGTAGATGGTGTTCTTTCTACTCAGCTGACCCTGAGGACACAGGTAAACCTCCAAGTGGCCTCAACGACTCTCCAAAAGGATGCAAATGACCAGCTCTCTGCAAGGAGTATAAATCCTTCCCTTCCCCACCATCCGGTCAGAGCTAAAGAAGCTTCTGGGATAAGAAGGGAAATGTCTTCAAAGAATAATAAGAAAGTCCCATGAGGACACAGATAAACCTCCAAGTGGCCTCAAGGACTCTCTAAAAGAAGGCAAATGACTGGCTGTCTGCAAGGAGTATAAATCCTTCCCTTCCCCACCATCCGGTCAGAGCTGAAGAAGCTTCTTGGGTGAGAAGAGAAACGTCTTCAGAGAAAAAAAACAAGGAAGTCCAGTTGCCTCTTGAAAAAAGCATCTTTTGGACCATTGCCGGAGGGTTTCCAGACAAGATTCGGCTGGCTTTCCTGCAATTGCAGTGGGCTGGACTAGATGATCCTCGGTTCCCTTCCCTGATGACACGGTTCCAGGACTGTGTGAAGGCAGCTAGGTCGGTGTGGGAAGGTCACAGGCCCCAACCCTGTGATTGGTTGAGATTCACCATGGTTGAGGGAGGCAGTTTAATCCCCAGACCCCCAGCCTCCTCGGGGAAGGGAGAATTTAAAAGAAAGAAAGAAAGAAAGAAAGAAAAAAAGAAAGAAAGAAAGAAAGAAAGGGAAGGAGGGAAGGAGGGAGAGAGAAGGAAGAAAAAGAAAGATAGAAAGATAGATAGAAAGATAGAAAAAAAAAGAAAGAAAGAAAGAAAGGGAAGGAGGGAAGGAGGGAGTGAGAAGGAAGGAAGGAAGAAAGGAAGAAAAGAAAGAAAGAAAGAAAGAAAGAAAGAAAGAAAGAAAGAAAGAAAGAAAGAAAGAAAGAAAGAAAGAAAGAAAAGGCAGAAAGGAGGGAGGGAGAAGGAAGGAAGGAAGGAAGAAAAAGAAAGAAAGATAGAAAGAAGAAAGAAAGAAAAAGAAAGAAAGGAATAAAGGGAAGGAGGAAAGGAGGGAGGGAGAAGGAAGGAAGGAAGAAAGAAAAAGAAAAAGAAAGAAAAAGAAAGGAAGAAAGAAAGAAAGAAAGAAAGAAAGAAAGAAAGAAAGAAAGAAAGAAAGAAAGAAAAAGAAAGACCAACTTATGGAAGAGCGAATGCATCACCCATGGAATATTTGTAGTTCAGGGTCAATGGCGCTGAAAAAAGGGACTTTTGACCATTTTTTTCCACACTTAACGACGGTCGCGGCACCCCCGTGGTCATGTGCTCCAAATTCAGCCGGCAACCAGCATTTATTTATAACAGTTACAGCCTCCCAGAGTCACGTGACCGACAAGCCAAGTCAAAGGGAGAAAGCCAGATTCGTTCAATGACTCCCCCATCCCACGATTCACTTAACGATGGCAGTCATTCGCTTAAGGACCGGGGGCAAGAAAAAAAAAAGTCACAAAACTGGATGTGACTCACTCAGCTAATCGCCCCGCTTAGCAGCAGAAATCCTGGCCCCCAAATGGTCGAGGACTGTCTTCCCTTTATTCTGAGCCATGAGGACTAGAACCTTGGTGGGTTTTCTTTAAGGGGGAGAGAGACCCACAAAACCCTTCCTTGTTTCTCTGCATGCCGTATGTTCTCGAAAACTTCCCGAGCCCCCGCCCCACCGCCCCCATCAGGATCAGGCAGTAGAGTTGGTCCAAGCCGTGACTCTGACAGCTTCAGGGGTCCCTTTGTGTGCCCACCGCCCAACGGGGGGGATGAGGGGAGGGGGGATAGTTTACCACTAACTGGTGTGAAAAAAGGGCCACGCTGCAGGGCAGGAGTTAAGCCAGCCGACAAAAGGCTGATGTGGAAGGCTTGAACCCAGGGCTGGGGAGGGAGGGGTGGGCCGCCCCTGGAGAGCAAGGAAGTTCTCCCCCACGGCTGCCCTAGCCAGGCCAGGTGCCCACTTTCCAAACAAGGAGGAACTTTTTGGCCACGGCCTTAATAAGGCCATGTAAGCTGAGCACCCTGCCAGGCCAGGAGGAGTCCTGGTGTGGGGCCTTTTCCAGGCTGGGGGGTGGGGGGTGGGGGTGGGTCTGCACGCTCCTTTCATCTCCCCCCCTTTCTTCTCCACCCCCCCTTTGATCTCAGTGGAAAGTTTTTGCTACAGTGACGGAGGGGAGCTGAAAGGGGAAATGCCAGGGAGGCACCCAGCAGGTTTGGCTCCGATGAGCCCCCTCAAAGCCAGGGGGGCAAAGAGAGCGCCTCCCTGGAGGAAAAAAACACCCCACCCGGCCCACAGATGTTGCCCCCAGGTGGTCTCCACGTGGATCCAGCTCCAGCTGGGCACCCTTACAGAGGAAGCTAACCTGCACGGGCAAAGAGTGAACAGGGCTGTCTCCAAGGGATGATCAAAGAAGTCAAGAGGGCAGGCAATGGGGTAATGGGGCAGCCTCTTGTATCCTTCTGCCCCAGTTGCACCATTGGGTTGGGTTGGGTTGGGTTGAGTTGGGTTGGGTTAGGTTGAGTTGAGTTGGATTTCATTGGGTTGGGTTGGGTTGAGTTGGATTTCATTGGGTTGGGTTGGGTTGAGTTGGATTGCATTAGGTTGGGTTGAGTTGGGTTGAATTGGGTTGGGTTGGGTTGAGTTGGATTGCATTGGGTTGGGTTGAGTTGGGTTGCATTGGGTTGGGTTGGGTTGGGTTGGGTTGGATTGGGTTGGGTTGAGTTGGGTTGGATTGGGTTGGGTTGGGTTGGGTTGGGTTGGATTGGGTTGGGTTGAGTTGGGTTGCATTGGGTTGGGTTGGGTTGAGTTGGATTGCATTAGGTTAGGTTGAGTTGGATTGCATTGGGTTGATTTGACTTGTGTTGGGTAGGGTTGTATTGGATTACTGTAGATTTCATTGGATTGGGTTGATCTGGGTTGAGTTGGATTGGATTGGATGGACTGGGTTGGGTTGAGTTGGATTGTGTTAGATTGTTTTGGATTGTATTGGATTAGACTGGGCTGGTTTGGCTTGGTTTGGCTTGCATTGGGTTGAATTGAGTTGGATCGTGTTGTGTTGGAGTGGATTGTGTTGTGTCATGTTGTGTTGTCTGGATTTGATTTGGATTGGTTCAGTTGGATTAAATTGAATTGGATTGGATTGGACATGTTTATCTGTCATGCATTGTACCACGGACCTCTGTGTAGCCTTCAAATTAAGACATTAACTTGGAGAGAAATCACATAAAACAATAAAATGTGAAAGCTCTACTGAAAATTAGTTGGGAGAAGTCAGGTCAGTGTGTCATCAGGAGGCACCACCTGTTTTCACCAGGCCCTTAAACTCCAATAAAGTTTAAGATCCCCCCAAGTGGTATATTTTGTGCTAAGTTGAAGGGGCCCCGTCCGCATCCCGTTTAGTTGGGAGTCTTCACCCATGACTCAAGGTTGACTGTAGAGCAGTGTCTGTCGATCTGGCCCACTTTCAGATGGGTGGACCAACTCCCAGAATTCATAGAACATAGAATAATAGAATTAGAAGGGATATACCAGGAGTAGGCAACCTTGGCGCTTTTATGAGTCGTGGACTTCAACTCCCAGAATTCAGGAATTCTGGGAGTTGAAGTCCACAACTCATTTGCCTACCCCTGCCCTATACCATTGAAGGCAAATGGTTGTCCAACCTCTGATGGAGCACCCACAACCTCAGAAGGCAAGCTACTCCATTGGTGGATTGCTCTGGCTGTCAGGAAATTTCCCTTTAGTTCTAGGTTGTTTCTCAGTTAGTTTCCACCTATTGCTTCTTGTCCAGCCTTGCAGTGTTTTGGAAAGTAGTTTGACCCCGCTCATCCTTGTAGGAGCCCCTCAAATATTGGAAGAGTGCTATCGTGTCCCCCCTCATCCTTCTTTCCACTAGACCAGATATACCCAATTCCTGTACATTTTATAATAATAATAATAATAATGATGATGATGATGATGATGATGATGATGATGATGATGATGATGATGATGATGATGATAAAGTTGGAAGGGGCCTTGGAGGTCATCTAGTCCAACCCCCTGCTCAGGCAGGAAACCCCTATGCCATTTTGGACAAATGGCTGTCCAGTCTCTTCTGAAAAACTTCCAGTGTTGGAGCATTCACTGCTTCTGGAGGCAGGTTGTTCCACTGGTTAATTGTTCTCACTGTCAGGAAGTTTCTCCTTAGTTCCAGGTTGCTTCTCTCCTTGATGAGTTTCCATCCCTTGCTTCTCGTCCTGCCTTCAGGCGCTTTGGAGAATAGCTTGACTCCCTCTTCTTTGGGGCAGCCCCTGAGATACTGGAACACTGCTATCATGTCCCCCCCCCCTCGTCCTTCTCTTCATAAAACTAGTATGTTTTAGTCTCCAGCGCCCTAATCAGGTTGTTGTTTGTGGTTCATGGCTGACTGGAGAATTCTGGGAATTGAAGTCCATCCCTCTGAAATGAGCAAGTTTGGAAAGTGCTGCTCAAAATAATTTCAGAGATGGAGACATGTCGTTTCCTTGACAGCGGCACAAAGGTTTTTTTTGTGGGTTTTGTGTTTTTTTTGCCATTGATTTCTTCAAGAATGGTTTTATTTTTCAACTTCCAAGCCTACTCTGTAGCCTGGGGAACATCCTGGTGGTTTCAGCTAGACTAAATAAAGTTTCCAAGGCCAGACAGGATTTGCCAATGCTTTATGGAGGAGGCCTTCCTCAGATCCCCTGAAATTCCTCTCAAATTTTACATTTAAGCTCCTCATTACACTTGCAAAAGCTACGACTCCCTCTAGGACGATTAAGTGGATTATGAATGTGATATGAATTATTCAATCCCTCGGTTTAGTGCCTTTTAATTATCTTGTTATTTAATGAATTTTTAAGTCATAACTATAAGTATTTGCTCCTCTGCTCTGCGGCGGGGGGGGGAACGGCTTTCTTTTGTTCTCTCTCTCTCGGTGTCACTTATTTTCACCCACAAGCCCCAATCTGTCACGGGGTTAATGTTCGATGGAAAAAAACCCCCATTTCTTATTTATTTTTTTATTTATTATTAAAAAAGGCCCATTTTGCAAAGTATAAAAAAGCTTCCCGCGTAGCCGGCAGGAGATTAAAAAAAAAAGAAAAAAGCGGGGGGGGGGAGTGGGGAGGAATAAAGGAAGAACTGGAACACAAGCAAAGGTTTTGCAACTTGCAAAGTTTTCATTTTTGCTGCGGCGAAAAGGAGGGGAAAGGTTCAAGAGCTGAATATGGTCACCGGGCGCTCTGTACTGGCTCAGAGGCATCAGGGTTGACTCTGGCTTGAGCAGGGTGGAGCCCCTGTCGTTGCAGACCTGTCGTTTTTCCTGCGATTTCTTGAGCTACAGAGGACTTGGCAAGCGTTTCTCACATCTGCAAGAACTAATAATAATAATAATAATAATAATAATAATAATAATAAAGTTGGAAGGGACCTTGGAGGTCATCTAGTCCAACCCCCTGCTCAGGCAGGAAACCCTATACCATTTCGGACAAATGGCCGTCCAGTCTCTTCTTTAAAACTTCCAGTGTTGGAGCATTCACCGCTTCTGGAGGCAGGTGGTTCCACTGGTTAATTGTTCTCACTGTCAGGAAGTTTCTCCTTAGTTCTAGGTTGCTTCTCTCCTTGATTTAGTTTCCATTCGTTGCTTCTTGTCCTGCTTTCAGGGGCTTTGGAGAATAGCTTGACTCCCTCTTCTTTGGGGCAGCCCCTGAGATACAGGAAGACTGCTATCCTGTCCCCCCTCGTCCTTCTCTTCCTTAAACTAGACAGACCCAATTCCAGCAACCATTCCTTATATGTTTTAGCCTCTTCAAGATCCTTGTAGGAAATATATTTTTCTGCCCTTTTAATATTTCCTTCCCTGGAGGCTAACCAGCAGGGTAGAGATTAGAGATGGACAAATCCTGTTTTGGAGTCCAGGTGCTTTTTCCAAAGGGCAACTGGACTGTCTTGGTTTTCCATTGAAGGCGTCTCTCTTCTCCTCCAAGAAGCTTCTTCAGCTCTGACCCTCCAGTTCTTCAGTCGGAACCGAAGAAGCTTCTTGGATGAGAAGCGAAATGTTTTCAAGAAAAAAAAAATCAAGACAGTCCAGTTGCCCTTTTGAGAAAGCACTTTGGGGCTCATTTTTCTAGGCTCTCTGCAAAAGCAGACCAGGATGTAAAGGCTGGGCAGCCTTAGGGATTTAACAGGGTCTTCTGAGTCCCTTCGCATTTCGCAGAATGAGTCCCGAACAC
>NW_015387029.1:510401-516263 GCF_001527695.2 Protobothrops mucrosquamatus
TTCTTTCTTTCTTTCTACCAAGTTTCTTGTTCAGAACTGAAGAAGCTTCTCAGGTGAGAAGCAACATGTCTTCAAAGAAAAGAAAACAAAGAAAGTCCAGTTGCCTTTTGGGGGGGGGGGAAGCACCTTCGGGACAACCGTGGCCTGGATGACTGAGAATCTCCATAGAGACAGATCTGCTGCTTTCTAGTTACAGTTTTTAAGGTATTTCAGTGTCTGCCATAGTGCCGAATATCTGTCGCTCGGGTGTCGGATGAGGGTGGAGGTTCCTTCTCCGAGCTTGTGGGTCGGTTTCCGAATGTTTTGTTACCTGGCTGGGTAACATCCTCAGCAGATTTGAGGGGAGGTCTGTGTTTTTCTGCTTAGAAGGGCTTCAGGTGTGAGTGTATTGAGTGAGGGTCTTGTGATGGGCCAGATGTGAGTCATCAGTGAGAGGCTTGTGGTGGGTCTTGTACTGGGGAGGTTACATCAGGTCAATGGACAGCCCTCTGTCTCAAATGGTATAGAATTTCCTGCCTAAGCAGGGGGTTGAACTAGAAGACCTCCAAGGTCCCTTCCAACTCTGTTATTCTCCTCCTCCTCCTCCTTTTTAAGAAGAGATTGGACAATCATTTGTCTGAAACAGTCTAGGGCCTCCTGCCCAAGCAGAGGGTTGGACTAGTAGATCTCTGAGGTCCCTTCCAACTCTCTTATTCTCCTCTTCCTCTTCCTCTTCTGTTCTATTCTATTCTATATTCTATTCCGTTCTATTCTGTTCTGTTCTGTTACATATTCCATTCCATTCCATTCCATTCCATTCCATTCCATTCCCTATTCTATTCTATTCTATTCTATTCTATTCTATTCTATTCTATTCTATTCTATTCTATTCTATTCTATATTTTCTATTCTATTCTATTCTATTCTATTCTATATTTTCTATTCTATTCTATTCTATTCTATTCTATTCTATATTCTATATTTTCTATTCTATTCTATTCTATTCTATTCTATTCTATTCTATTCTATATTTTCTATTCTATTCTATTCTATTCTATATTTTCTATTCTATTCTATTCTATTCTATATTTTCTATTCTATTCTATATTCTATATTTTCTATTCTATTCTATATTCTATATTTTCTATCCTATTCTATTCTATATTTTCTATTCTATTCTATTCTATTCTATTCTATTCTATTCTATTCTATTCCATATTCCATTCCATTCCATATTCTATTCTGTTCTGTTCTATTCTATTCCTATGTATTTCAATGTATTTATTATTCCAGCTTGAACCTCACTCCCATCAGAGTGATTCTTACTGGTTAGCAACAATCCCCTACGGAGGAAAGGAAACAAAATGTAACACAATCAAAGGGAAACTATTATACCCCATCTGATATGACCCTTTCTGGAGGATGTATGATCCTCCTTTCTCCTCGAAACTATCCTAAAAAGCTACATTTTTACACTTCCTTGATAAACAGGATCTGGAGGGACCAGTTCTGCCATGGGAGGGGGACACCACCAAGGACGTTCTGCTAAGGGATCCCGTTCCCACTCAGGACATTTTGTCCCCCTCATCTTGGCCGATGGGCATCATGGGTAGTCTTGGAAATGATAATAATAATAATAATAATAATAAAGTTGGAAGGGACCTTGGAGGTCATCTAGTCCAACCCCCTGCTCAGGCAGGAAACCCTATACCATTTCAGACAAATGGCTGTCTAGTCTCTTCTTAAAAACTTCCAGTGTTGGAGCATTCACCGCTTCTGGAGGCAGGTGGTTCCACTGGTTAATTGTTCTCACTGTCAGGAAGTTTCTCCTTAGTTCCAGGTTGCTTCTCTCCTTGGTGAGTTTCCATCTGTTGCTTCTTGTCCTGCCTTCAGGCGCTTTGGAGAATAGCTTGACTCCCTCTTCTTTGGGGCAGCCCCTGGCAGATGCCTCCAGGCTGCTGAACAAAAAATCCTGGCAGAGGCTGGACCTGGCAGATGTTTGGTGCCAACTGGAGACCCGTGTTGGGCAGGAGAGAAAAATGCCTCTCCTTCAGACTTGTTCCAGCCGAGGGCCTCGGGGGGAGGGCAGAAAAGCAGCTGCTTCAGCCTCATTACTGTCAAACAGACTCAGACTTGCCAAAAACGAATCCCTTCTTTGAAGTAATAGGAAATACTTGTAGCTTTGGGGGATTTCAGATTTTGGCTGTGGTTCGTTCGTCTCCGAGCTTGTCTTAATATAATTCCTGAACGTTTCGTTACCAAATTGGGAAGATCATCAGCAGGTGAGAGTGTTACTTAGTTTGGTAATGAAACGTTCAGGAGTTATATTAAAACAAGCTTGGAGAAGGAACCACAGCCCAAAAATGAATCATTTCTCTCTCTCTGGAGTCTCCCCTTTGAGGTTTTCTGGTAAAATAGCAAAGGAGGGGGTGGGCATATTCTGCAGACCTTGAAGGAGACCCTAAAGGAGTCCTAGTGGACGATCCCTGGATCATGAGCCAGCCGTGTTGCAGCCGCCGCCAAAAAAGCTAATACAATCCTGGTGTCAAAAGAACTTCGAGGCGTTGTTTACCTTAAAGAATCTTTTATTCGGGAAACAAAGTATCGGCACTACGTAGTTGAACCCAAAAACTGAATTCCCCTCCCCTAGGCACAAAGTAACAAAGTACAATTCCCTCCTCCCATAAACAGTCATAAATCACATTCCCCAATTAGCTTGAAGCGCAGGCTTCCTCCCCAGCTCTCCAGCCTGCCAAAACACTTTCAACTCTGGGCCCAATGTCCTTGGGTTCCCACGGCTGAGCTATTATTGTTATGACTAGCTCAGGGATAGGCAACCCAAAACACTCAAAGAGCCACTTGGACCCGTTTCCCACCGAAAACAAAACACTGGGAGCCGCAAAACCCTTTTGACATCTAAAATGAAGATAACACTGCATATATCCTTTTTTACCTTTATTATATGTGTGTGTGTGTGTGTGTATGTATGTATATATGTGTATATATATATGTGTGTGTGTGTGTGTAGGTCTTTGGTTATTCGGGTTTTCTCCCGCGTAGAATTGGAAGTGTCTTGGCGACGTTTCGACGAAGTTACATTCGTCATCTTCAGGCTGGTGTTGACACTTCCAGTTCTACGCAGGAGAAAACCCAAATAACCAAAGACCTACATACAAACACCCGCGAAAACCTCAGAAAACAAATATATGTGTGTATATATACACATACATATCCAAATTTCTTTTTTCTGACAAAGAGTAAAGAATTAAATTGGGAGACTAAGATGGACCATTTCTGGCTTTTTTGCCTTCATCAGTTAGCCATACCCTTTATGGGATTCGAACCTGGGCAGTTATACATACTAGGCAGTAATTCACACACACACACACATATACATATGCATATATAATATATATATATATATATATATATATATATATATATATATATATATATATATATATATATATATATATATATATATATATATATAATAAAGGTAAAAAAGGATATATGCAGTGTTATCTTCATTTTAGATGTCAAAAGGGTCTCTCTCCTCTCTCTCTTTCTCTCCCTCTCTCCCTCTCTCTTTCTCTCTTTCTCTCTCTTTCTCTCCCTCCCTCTCTCTGCCTCTCTCTGATCTTCTGCTCACCTGGCAAACTGGCTTCAAGCTGTTCTCCAACAAGCTCAGAGGTAGGCAACCTTGGCTCTTTTATGACTCATGGACTTCAACTCCCAGAATTCCTGAGTCAGCATAGCTGGGCTAGCCAGCTCTCTCCTGCCCTTCCTGCGTCCTGCTTCCTGCAGAGACACAGCAAAGGGAGGAGCCCCACCCAAAAAGCTTTTCAGCTTGTCAGAGAACACTATGAGTCCACTCTCTTTTACACACACACACACACACACACACACACACACACACAGAGAGAGACAGACAGACAGACAGACAGAGAGAGAAGCAGGGAAGCGCAAGTGCCTCTCTCTGTCTCTGTCTCTGTCTCTCTCTGTAAATGGCAGAGGAGGCTAGAAGCCACAGGGGAAGGCATGCAGCTCCGGAGCCGCAGGTTGCCAACCTGTGGACTAGCTGGACTCTCATCCACATTCCCCCCCCCCAGCAGCAACTAATTCTAAAAGCAATAGTGAAAAATGGCTGCATTTCCATCTGTTGTCAAAGCAAGAACGTGGGATGTTAGCAGCATTGACATCTGGGCTGTATAAACAGAGGCACAGAATCAAGATCACTTGATCAAGTACCACTTTATCAAGCCTTAGTAAGGCCACGCCTGGAACACTGCAGCCAATTTTGGTCACCATATCACAAAAAAGGATGTTGAGAGTTTGGAAAGAATTCAGAGAAGAGCAACTAAGATGATCAAAGGAGACTGGAGACAAAAAACATACAAAGAACGGCTGCGGGACTTGGGTTTGGCTAGTCTAAGGAAAAGAAGAATTAGGGGAGACATGATAGCAGTCTTCCAGTATCTGAGGGGCTGCCACAAAGACAAGGGGGTCAAATTATTCTCCAAAGCACCAGAGGGCAGGACAAGAAACAATGGTTGGAAACTGATCAAAGAGAGAAAGAATCTGGAATTAAGGAGAAACTTCCTGACAGTGAGGACAATGAACCAGGGGTACAGCTTGCCACCAGAAATCATGGGCACTCCGTCACTGGAGGTTTTTAAGAACAGACTAGACAGTCACTTGTCCGAGATGGTATAGTTCTCCTACTTGAGCAGGGGGCTGGACTAGAAGACCTCCAAGGTCCCTTCCAGTTCTATTCTATTCTTTACTTTCAGCCCGAAAGTTCTCAAGGCCCACATTTAATCCAAATCGGCCTTTCTCCACCTTGGGGACTTGAAGATGGTTGGACTACAAGTCCCAGAATTCCATTCTGGAGTTGCTTAATTCACGCAGGCATCCATTGAAATCTGCTTTTCTGGTTGATCCCCTCAAGCATCATTTTTGCTAGCGAAGACTGCAGATGCACCCATCCATGGAAGGAGGGGGTGGGGTGTCCACAGAGTTGAAAATGGGCAAGGCTTTGAGTAGACGGTTGTGGCTGCCATCGTGACTTACTCCTCGACGTACGACCACAATTGAGCTCAAAATTCCTCTCGCTAAGCGAGGCAGTTCTTCAGTGAGTTTTGCCCCATTTTACGACCTGTCTTACCACCGTTAGAATAGAATAGAAGGGACCCTGGAGGTCTTCTAGTCCAACCCCCGTTGAGGGAATCGCTGCAGTTGTCAAGTCAGTAGCACGGTCGTTGCGTGAACCCCAGCTTCCCCGTGGACTTTGCGGATTAGAAGGTCGCAAAAGGGCATCACGTGACCCAGGGACACTGCAACCGTCGTAAGTCCATGCCAGTTTCCAAGCCTCCGAATTTTGATCCCATGACTGCAACGGTCGAAAGTGTGAAAAACGGTCATAAGTCTCTTTTTTTTTTTTGTTGTCAGTACCGTTGTAACTTCGAAAGATCCCTAAACCAACTTTTGTTAGTCGAGGATTACCGGTATAAAATTTAAATGTAATTGTGAAGTAAATCCGTGGGCAAAAGCGACGGATCTCTTTTAAGGGTCTCTTTTCGAATCTTGGAAGCAAAATCTTTGGCTTAACCTGCCGGTTGCATTTCCATTTCAGACCCAACGTCTGCGGATCCCGATACCATTCCTACTGCTGTCCGGGCTGGAAAACTCTCCCGGGGGGGAACCAGTGCATCGTCCGTGAGTATAAATGGGGAGGGGTTTTTTTCCGTCTCTTCCCCGGAAGACCCTCTCCTCATGCGGCGTCATTTTCCAAAGATTTTTTTAAAAATATGGGTAAAAATATCCACCAGGTCAAAGTAGATGAGAACCACGTTTTTGCTGTCTTAAAACCTAAGAGGTGGT
>NW_015387029.1:517065-519110 GCF_001527695.2 Protobothrops mucrosquamatus
GGAAGGGAAAAGAAAGGAAGGGAAGGAAAGGAAAGAAAGGGAAAGGAAAGGAAAGGAGAATTAAGGAAGGGAAAGGAAAGGAAAGGAAGAGAGAAGGGAAGGGAAGGAAGGAAAAGGAAAGGAAAGGAAGGGAAAAGAAAGGAAGGGAAGGAAAGGAAAGAAAGGGAAAGGGAAGGGAAGGAGAATTAAGGAAGGGAAAGGAAAGGAAAGGAAAGGAAGGGAAGGGAAGGAAGGAAAAGGAAAGGAAAGGAAGGGAAAAGAAAGGAAGGGAAGGAAAGGAAAGAAAGGGAAAGGAAAGGAAAGGAGAATTAAGGAAGGGAAAGGAAAGGAAAGGAAGAGAGAAGGGAAGGGAAGGAAAGAAAAGGGAAGGGAAGGAGAATTAAGGAAGGGAAAGGAAAGGAAAGGAAAGGAAAGGAAAGGAAAGGAAAGGAAAGGAAGAGAGCAGGGAAGGAAGAGGAAGAGGAAGAGGAAAGGGAAGGAAAGGACCAGGGCATTTGCAGAGCTGCTTTCCCGCTCTCCCCGGAACCACCGTGCGGATGGACCCGTGGCCGTTCCGGGGAGTTGTGGGGAAAGGAGCCTTTGGGGAACAACACACCTTCAACGGGAGACGACGTCGCCTCCTCCATCTTCAACCATCCCAGACCGACCTGCGTGCCCGCCGGGCTTCCTCTCGCACTCAAGCCCAGCCTTGGCTCCGGGGGGGGGGGAAGCTCCGGGCTGGGACCATCTCGAACCCCCCCCCCAATTCCCCCATTCCCTCAAGTCCTTCTCCTTTGCCGACAGCCATTTGCCGGAATTCCTGCGGCGACGGCTTCTGCTCGCGGCCGAACATGTGCACCTGTTCCAGCGGGCAGCTCTCGCCCAACTGCGGCGCTCTAGGAGGTGAGAAAAAGGCCTGCTTGCTTTTGCGGTCTGTGTGTTTGTGTGTGTGTGTGTGTCTGTGCGTGCGTGTGTGCATGACAGGGCCTGTCCATCTTCCGTCCACCTTCGGGACATCTGCTGCCGCTCGCATCCTTCCTTAGCTCGTTGGAGGGAAGTCAAAACGCGAAACACCAAACTATTGAAAACGCGCGCACAAAAAGAGGGGGAAAGAACCACACAACCAACGAAACATGTCCTGTCACTATTGGTTTCGACACCACTGATGTCTTCCCCCCCACAGTTGCTCCACTTCAAATGTGTAAATCACGATATTTTGTTATTTTTTCCTAGCTGTTTCTCTTCCACTCGTGCATCACCCGGGTGTGACATTATAAAGCAGGGGTAGTTCAACCTTGGCTCTTTTATGACTCGTGGACTTCAACTCCCAGAATTCCTGAGCCAGCACAGCTGGCTCAGGAATTCTGGGAGTTGAAGTCCACGAGTCATAAAAGAGCCAAGGTTGACTACCCCTGTTATAAAGGAAGCAGACTTTTTTTTTTCTTGTCTGCAATATTATTATCATTATTATTTAAATTTGTTTGCCACCTGTCTCTCCACAAATCCCTAAATATTACCCCTAATAATAGACTCTTTCGATGCTTTCCCCCCCGAAACATCTGGAGCGCTGAACACTCTCTCTGGCATTGACCGATTCCCCGTCGGGTCAATTGCAGAAGGCATCTTGACTCCACATCAGCCGACATCCTGGCGTGGGACTCTTTAAGTACCATCCAGCATCCACATCTGTTTATCCCAGGTCCTTGGGAAGGAGGCGGGATTGGTGGGTAACAACATGCCAAATCTAGCCTGAACATCTGGCAGACTGTGCCACAAAACCAATCGTCATCCTCGCCATCTTCCTAATACGGTCTGCCCAAATGCCCGTTTTCTTTCAGGATCTGCCTCTCTCTGGACAGATTATTGGGGGGGGGGGGATTCTGATTTTTGTTTTTTAAAGCAATTGCTAAATGACACACACTCTCTCTCTCTCTCTCTCTCTCACACACACACACACACACACACACATTCAGCTGGATTGTCACTAAAATTTCAAGCCTTGCTCCAACTTGTAGCTTATAAATGCCTTGGGGCAACGGGGCGGAATGGGAAGGACTGGAAACAAG
>NW_015387029.1:520384-525278 GCF_001527695.2 Protobothrops mucrosquamatus
TGGAACGAGCTGCCCCCAGAGATCCGGGTGATTCCGGATCTCCCCTCCTTCCGCCGCGCCCTCAAGACTTGGTTGTTTCAGCGGGCAGGACTGGCCTAGGGGTATTTTAAATTGGTTTTAACTAAATTTTAGTAGAAGCGGCCTATTTAAATATTTATTTTTAATCATTTTCTTAAATTTTGTATTTTGTATTGTATTAGTTGTTTTAAACTGGCTGTAAGCCGCCCTGAGTCCTCCGGGAGAAGGGCGGGGTATAAATATAATAAAATTCAAATTCAAAAAAAAATTCAAATTCAAAGATAGAGACACACACACAAATAGAGACACACACAGAGATAGACACACAGACACACACACAGAGATAGACACAGACACACACACACATACAAATACAGACACACACAAAGAGATAGACACACAGACCGATAGACAAACAGACACAGACACACACAGATAGACACACAAAGACAGAGACACCACACACAGATAGACACACACAGACACACACACACAGAGAGAGATACACACAAAGACTGAGACACCACACACAGATAGACACACACAGACACACAAACACAGGCACCAGCAGATCTGGGCCCCTTGGATGCTGAACAGGGCTTCTCTTAAAGTACCTGCAGTCCCCGACTTACAACACTTTGTTTTGTGGCCATTTGAAGCGAAACAGGCCCCCCAAAAGGTGACTTAAGTCCCTTTCCTCACATTTACGACCGTTGCGCTGTCCCCGTGGTTGCGTGCTCAAAATCCCCTGCAGGGTACAGGTTGTCCTCGACTTACGGCCAGAACGGAGCCCGACATTTATGGCGAGACCTTTGTTGAGTGAGTTTTTGCCCCATTTTATGACCTTTATTGTCACAGTCGCTAAGTGAATCGCGGGGGGGGTGTTTAAGCTAGTGACAGGGGGGCCGTTAAGCGAATCCGGCTTCTTCCCCATGGACTTTGCTTGCCGGGAGGTCGCAAAAGGGGATCACGTGACACACACACCCCGGGACACCGCGACCGTCATAAATACGAGTCAGTTGCCGAGCGTCCGAACCTGGATCACGTGACTTAGCAACAGTTGCTAAGGGTGAAAAATGCTCGTAAGTCCCTTTTTTCAGCGCCGTTGTACCTTTGAACGGTCACTAAATGAACGGTTGTGTCGAGGACTACCTATGTCTGTGACGGTCGCAGCGAACGTAGGACAGCCCTGCGAGGTAGGCCGGGCACTGCCCGGGACCCCAAGTCTCTCGTGGGCCTCCGTGGCCGAGAGGTGGCCTAAACAGGAGACCGCCTATTGAGTGCAACCTCACAGCTCGGCAACAAGGGCCTTGCAGAGCCCTCCCAGCCAGGGGTCCCCTGGGCTGGGCCGCTGCTGAGGGCCCCCCTGCCACTAACCGAGACCCCTGCCCACTGCAGCCCCCTCCCACCGCAGCCAGAGCTGAGGCTGCCACAAAGGGGGGCAAGGAAGTCGCCCATCTGCATGCCCACCCTTGGCCAATCCACAGGGGGGGGCGGAAGGGGAGGAAGAGGAAGAGGCTCCGGCCCAACTTGGGCCCAACTCAGCATAGGCCGTCCTCGACTTACAACAGTTCATTTAGTGACCCTTCAAAGTTATGACAACAGTGGGGGGAAAAATGACTCGGGAGCGTTTTTCCCGCTTAACGACGGTCGCCACGTTCCCCAAGATCGCGTGAGCCAAATTCAGGCGCTTGGCACAACTGGCCTGTATTTATGACGGGTTGCGGGGTCCCGGCGTGTGTGTGTCACGTGATTCCTCTTTTTGTGACCTCCTGACGAACAAACTCAACGGGGGAAGCCGGATTTGCTTAACAACCGTGTCACTAACGTGGCACCCGCAGAGGTTCACTTAAGAACCGGCGGCGAGAAAAGTCATCAAATGGGGCAAAAAAAAATAATAATAATTCACCACACCCGTCTCTCTCTTTGCGACAGACATTTTGGGCTCCGTTGTGGGTCGTACGTTCGAGGACTCCCGGGAGGGACGAGGAGGCTCGACTCTGCTTAGCGAGGGATGGGAGACCACTCAGGGAGGTCAGGGCTGAGAAAGTTAGAAGGCAAACGTCCCGGAGCTCAACAGGTCTAGATTTCAGGGAGGGGGCTCTGCTCGAGGAGGGGGTGGGGTGGGGGGCTGGCTGGGACACATGGGCCCTGGAGCAGATGGGGAACCTGGTTCGAGGCTGGGTGGGGGTTCGTCCGGGAAACGATGACCGCATCTCCTACCCATCCGGTCCGTCCATCGGCAGATGGGGGGCCCTTGGTGGGAGGACACTCTCAGGAGGACATTTGGGGGGGGGGTGTTCCTCCATTTTTTACAGCCACGGAGACCTCCCTTTCCCCCTCAGCTGCCCCACCCACCCATTCAGGCAGGGGAGGGGGCCATGGGCTGGGGACCCATAAAAAAGGGAGGGGGGGAACCGCAGTAATGCTCCTCCAGTCAATATTTGGGGACTGGAGCCTTAGCAACCTTCACATCTGGAAAGAGGGGGAAAAAAACAACCCAAAGATCCGGAGGGCAGATGGGACCCTTGTCTAGCCCTGAGGGCGGGCAGTCTGGAGTCTGAAAGAAGCTCACACACACACACACACACACACACGGAAAAGTCCTTCCTTCCTTCCTTCCGTTCCTGTCTTCTTCCTACTCGCCTATCCATTTCTCTATCTCCTTCCTTTCTTCTTCCCTCCCTCCTGCCTCCCTCCCTTCCTTCTTTCCTCTTTCTTTCCTTCTGTTCTCCCTCTCTTTTCCCCTTCCTCTCTCCCTCCTTCTTTTCTTCTTTCCTCCCTTTTTCCTCTGTTCCTCCTCCCTCCCTGTTCTTCTATTCCTTCTTTCTTTCTCTCCTTCCATCTTCTGTCCTCCCTCCCTCCCTTCCTTTCCTTCTTTTCTTCCTCCTTCTCTCCTTTCCTCCCTCCCTCCTCCCTCCCTCCCCCTCCCTTGTTCCTTCCTTCCTTCTTTCCCCCCTCTTTCCTTCTGTTCTTCCTCCCTCTCTCCCTTCCTTCCTTCCTTCCTTCCTATCTCCTTCTTTCCTCCCTCCCTCCTTCTTTCCTTCTGTTCTTTTCCCCTCCCTCCCTCCCCATCCTTCCATTCCTTCTCTTTCTCTCCTTCCATCTTGTCCTACCCCCTCCTCCCTGCCTCCTTCCCTCCCTCTTTCCTTTTGTTCTTCATCCCTCCCTCTCTCCCCATTCCTTCTCTCTTTCTCTCCCTCCCTCCCTCTTCTCCTTCCCTCCCTTCTCTCCTTCCCTCCCTGCCCTTCCCTCTCTTTCTCTCCTTCCATCTGGTCCTCCCTCCCTCCTCCCCTCTTTCCTTCTGTTCTTCTTCCCTCCCTCCCTCCTCATCCTTCCATCCCTTCCCTCTCTCCTTCCATCTTGTCCTCCCTCCCTCCCTTCCTCTTTCCTTCTCTCCTCCCTCCCTCCCTCCCTCCCTCCCTGCCCTCCCCTCCCTTCTCTCTTTCTCTCCTTCCGTCTCCTCCCTCACTCCTCGTCTCCCCGGCCCCACTGACTCTCCTCCTTCCTCCCGCAGCCCCATCGTCCTCGTCCTGCGGGGCCAAGTGTCTGAACGGGGGCAGCTGCGACGAGGAGGCCTGCCTGTGCCAGAAGGGGTACACCGGCGCCCACTGCGGCCAACGTGAGTGGCAGAGCCTCCGCCCAACCGCGGGCGTCCCTGCCCGGAGGCGCCGCCCTGCTCCGGGGGAAGCCATTCCAAGGGGCGCCTCTTTGGCCTGGAGCTCCTTTCCTGAGTTGTTGAATTTCCCGTCTCACCTGGTGGTGCCTTGAACCGTGCAGCCCATGGCCCTGCCCATTTTTTTTTTTTAAAAAAAGCCTTGGGTGCAAATTCTGCCATCCCCCCCAAGTGTCCAGATGACCCTCTTGGAAGAGCCACCGTGGCGTCCCACAAATGAGGCGCGTCGCTGCCACTAGGGGACCGACACGCGTAACGGCGTTGGCCTCGTAGGTGCGACGGGATCTCGACACCCGGGATGTCGCCTGTTCCTCCTCCCTCCCCCTTCCTTCCTTCTGGGTTTCCAGGTAACTTCCTCTTCCAATCCACCGATTAGAGCTAGTCCCCGACTTACAACGGTTCACTTAGTGACCGTTCAAAGTTACAACGCCGCTGAAAGAAGCGACTTCTGGCCATTTTTCACACTTAATAACCGTTGCAGCGTCCCCTCCTGGGTCAGGTGATCAAATTTACGACGGTCGCAGTGTCCCGGAGTCACTAGGATCCCCTTTTGCGACCTTCTGGCAAGCCAACTCAATGGGGAAGCCGGATTCACTTAACAACCGACTCCTATTTATGACGGTCGCAGCGTCCTGGGCTTACGTGATCCCCTTTTGCGAACTTCTGACAAGCCAAGTCAACGACCGTGTGACTTAACGTTTGCAGCGATTCGGTTAACAACTGTGGCAAGGAAGGTCGTAAAATGGGGCGAAATTCACTTAACAACGGTCACGCATAGCAACAGGAAGTTTGGGCTCAATTGTGGTCGTTAACTTGAGGACTACATATACAAGTGCAACATGAACTGGGATTAACAACTTCCTGCACTGGGCAGCTTCAATATTCAGGCCCAAGTATCGGGTGGGTAATTAACTGATAACAATTAACTAATAATAATTAGCTTCAGGCAGGGGTCTTCAAACTTGGCCCTTTTATGACTTGTGGATTTCAACTCCCACAATTCCTCAGCCAGGCACGCTGGCTGAGGAATTCTGGGAGTTGAAGTCCACAAGTCCTAAAAGGGCCATGGTTCCCCCATGCTGGCTGAGGAATTCTGGGAGTTGAAGTCCACGAGTCATGAAGGGGGCCATAGTTCCCTCATGCTGGCTGAGGAATTCTGGGAGTTGAAGTCCACCAGTCATGAAGGGGGCCATAGTTCCC
>NW_015387029.1:525503-528314 GCF_001527695.2 Protobothrops mucrosquamatus
TGGGAGTTGAAGTCCACAAGTCCTAAAAGGGCCATGGTTCCCCCATGCTGGCTGAGGAATTCTGGGAGTTGAAGTCCACGAGTCATGAAGGGGGCCATGGTTCCCCCATGCTGGCTGAGGAATTCTGGGAGTTGAAGTCCACGAGTCATGAAGGGGGCCATGGTTCCCCCATGCTGGCTGAGGAATTCTGGGAGTTGAAGTCCACCGGTCATAAAAGGGCCAAGTTTGAAGACCCCTGGCTTAAGGGGACATTAGCATCCCTCCTTCTTCAGTTCTTCAGGATAGAAAAATTCCATTCTTCTCTTCTTTGCGTCTTCTTCTTCCAAAGCTTTTTCAGTCGTACATACAGCTCATCCCCGACTTAATGGAGCCCAACATTTCTGTTGTTAAGTGAGACTGTGGCTAAGCGAATCCCCGCAGTTGTTAAGCTAGTAATGTGGTCGTTAAGCGAATCTGGCTTCCCCATGGACTTTGATTGACAGGAGGTCGCCAAAAGCAGATCACCTGACCCCGGGGTACTCTGCGACCGTCATAAATGTGAGTCGTTTGCCGAGCGTCTACATTTTAGTGATGTGACCACAGGGAGGCTGCAACAGTGAAAAAATGGTCATAAGTCACGGTTTTCAATGCTGTTGGAACTTCAAATGGTCACTAAACAAACTGTTGTAAGTTGAGGTCTACCTGTACACCCCCCACCCCCTCCCACCCCCATAACCATTTTATTTTCACCTTACTGGGAAGTTTGGGTGTGACTATTTCCCAAAATCACTCTACCTCAATGTTTCTCAATCTTGGCCACTTTAAGACAGGGGAATTCTGGGAGATGAAGTCCCAAGGTGTTAACTTGGCCAAATTTGAGGAAAAACTGAGTTTAATGCTGGTTCAGGTTTAAGCTGGGGAACCTTAGGAGTTGGAAGTCCACCTGTCTTAAATTTCCCAAGGTCGAGAAGCACTGCTCAACCCAGAAAATTTGAAAGCTGAGCAGGGATTAAAACCCAAAGTCATTTCTGGATTTACTTGATCCATAATAAACAGAATGACAGAGTTGGAAGGGACCTTGAAGGTCCTCTAGTCTGACCCCCTTGCTCAAGCAGGAGACCCTAAACCCTTTCAGACAAATGGCTGTCCAGTCTCTTCTTAAAAACTTAAAAACTTCCAGTGTTGGAGCACCCACAGCTTCTGGTGGCAAGCTGTTCCACTGGTTAATTGTCCTCACTGTCAGAAAATTTCTCCTTAATTCTAGGTTGCTTCTCCCCTTGATTAGTTTCCATCTGTTGCTTCTTGTCTACGTGAAGTATTAATACCACTTTACAAGGCCTTAGTAAGGCCACACTTGGAATACTGCATCCAGTTTTGGTCACCACGATGTAAAAAAGATGCTGAGACTCTAGAAAGAGTGCAGAGAAGAGCAACAAAGATGATCAGGGGACTGGAGGCTAAAACATATAAGGAACGGTTGCTGGAATTGGGTCTTTCTAGTTTGACGAAGAGAAGGACGAGGGGGGACATGATAGCAGTGCTCCAATATCTCAGGGGCTGCCCCAAAGAAGAGGGAGTCAAGCTATTCTCCAAAGCGCCTGAAGGCAGGACAAGAAGCAACGGATGGAAACTCATCAAGGAGAGAAGCAACCTAGAACTAAGGAGAAACTTCCTGACAGTGAGAACAATTAACCAGTGGAACCACCTGCCTCCAGAAGTTGTGAATACTCCAACACTGGAAGTTTTTAAGAAGAGACTGGACAGCCCTTTGTCCGAAATGGGATAGGGTTTCCTGCCTGAGCAGGGGGTTGGACCAGATGACCTCCAAGGTCCCTTCCAACTTTATTAATATTAATATTAATATTAATAAATATTAATATTAATATTAACAACAACAACAACAACAACAACAACAACAACAACAACAACAACAACAATAATGTTGGAAAGGACTTTGGAGGTCATCTAGTCCAACCTCCTGCTCAGGCAGGAAACCCTATCAGGTGAGCTCTTTTCCTCTGAGATCAACCCCCCCATTCTTTTTCACCCATACACACATTCAGAAGAGGCACCCCAAAGCCCATCTTCCTGGGACTCCCAGCCTTGTTCCAAGAACACCTCCTGATTTGTGCCTCTCTCTCTCTCTCTCTTTCTCTCCCAGCTATCTGCGAAGGAGGGTGTCAAAACGGTGGCCGGTGCATCGGGCCCAACCGCTGTGCCTGCGTGTACGGATTCACAGGACCCCAGTGCGAGAGAGGTAGGCGAGCCGAACCCGTTCGAAGGCAATCCTCCTCTTGTGTCACTCACCCGCCCCAATTGGGGTTCCGTCCTCTGAGCAAGATCTCCCGTATCCCCATAGCTTCCCCCTCTTCTGGGTCTGGGGCGCTGAGGGGGACCCCCTGCCCCAGGACATCTCGAGGGGGCTCAAAAATGGGCAAGGTGGGTCTAGAAAGCGATTAAGGAATATGTTCGGATTTCAACTCCCAGAATTCCCCAGGCAGCATGCTTGCTGAGGAATTCTGGGAGTTGAAGTCCACATCTCTTAAGGTTTCCAGGTTTGAGAAACTGAGTTAAATGTTGGTTCCGGTTTCAGCTGGGGAATTCTGGGAGTTGAAGTGATTTGTGATTGTGATTTTGTGATTTTATTAGATTTATACCCCGCCCTTCTCCTGGCGGACCCAGGGCGGCTTACAGCAAGCTAAAAACAGATAAAGACCCTACAAACACCATTTTAAAATATAATTAAAAGAAATATTAATTTTGCCGTTTCATTTAAAATTTTGTGAACACCCAATATAAAATCAAATTAAAATCCAATCTAAAATACCCCTC
>NW_015387029.1:529688-538501 GCF_001527695.2 Protobothrops mucrosquamatus
GCCTCTTAAGGTTTCCGGGTTTGAGAAACTGAGTTAAATGCTGGTTCCGGTTTCAGCTGAGGAATTCTGGGAGTTGAAGTCCCCACGTCGTAAGGTTTCCGGGTTTGAGAAACTGAATTTTCTCAGCAAGGGAATTCAAGAATTTGTGGGTTCTATTTTATTTTTATTTTTTTGCTTATTAAAAGAAAGGCTTCCATGCCTGGCAGTGACCTCTCTCTTGCTCTGTCTATCCATAGATATTTTTTGCCAAGAAACATTAAAGGCTTGAGATTTCCCATTTCAGGTTGCAAACCCAGACTGAAAGGCCAACGGTTTGAGGTTTTGAATGCAGACCCTTTAGCGTAGCTGGGGGGGAACGGCTGGGTGTTGTGAGTCATCTGCAATCTGGCTGAACCAGGATAACAAAAAACAGCCTGTGCATGCCTACACATACCCACACCATTTACCTGCAGGATGGAAGCAAGGAGCTTTATGTAAATAATCCCCCTTTCCAGACAGCCCTGAATTTCAGACGTCGTTGGGAGAGAAGCCTTAGATGAAATGCCAACGAAAAACAAATAGGAGCCTAAATCAAATCCATGTGTACTTTGGATTAAACATGTGTAGATTTGCTCTGCAGGACCCCTCCCCCTTCCCCCCCCCTCCCCGAATCTCCTTGCTTGCTTTCCAAGAAGCCTTTAGCCCTGCATTAATAGAGGGATAAGAGTCAAGATGAAATGAAATATTAATACCACTTTACAAAGCCTTGGTAAGGCCACACTTGGAATCCTGCATCCAGTTTTGGTCACCACGATGTAAAAAAGATGCTGACACTCTGGAAAGAGTGCAGAGAAGAGCAACAAAGATGATCAGGGGACTGGAGGCTAAAACATACAAAGAACAGTTGCTGGAATTGGGTATGTCTAGTTTAATGAAGAGAAGGATGAGGGGGGACATGATAGCATTAATTGCTTTGTTGCTCTAGAATAGAATAGAATAGAATAGAATAACAGAGTTGGAAGGGATCTTGGAGGTCATCTAGTCCAACCCCCTGCTCAGGCAGGAAACCCTCTACCATTTCAGGCAAATGGCTGTCTAGTCTCTTCTTAAAAACTTCCAGTGTTGGAGCATTCACAGCTTCTGGAGGCAGGTGGTTCCACTGGTTAATTGTTCTAACAGTCAGGAAGTTTCTCCTTAGTTCCAGGTTGCTTCTCTCTTTGAGTTAGTTTCCATCCGTTGCTCCTTGTCCTGCCTTCAGGCGCCTTGGAAAATAGCTTGACTCCCTCTTCTTTGAGGCAGCCCCTGAGAGATTGGAAGGCTGCTATCATGTCCCCCCTCATCCTTCTCGTTAAACTAGACAGACCCAATTCCAGCAGCCGTTCCTTATAGGTTTTAGCCTTCAGTCCCCTGATCATCTTTGTTGCTCTTCTCTGCACTCTTTCTAGAGTCTCAACACCTTTTTTACATTGTGGTGACCAAAACTGGATGCCGTATTCCAAGTGTGGCCTTACCAAGGCCTTGTAAAGTGGTATTAATACTTCACCTGATCTTGATTCTATCCCTCTGTTAATGCAGCTGAGCATTGAACAGATGTTTGACACTCTACCCTTTAACAGAGTTTCTAAGCATGGGCGAAACGCCGCAGAAAGGTGCAGGAACACAATTTGAAGCACAATCCCACCTGAAAGCAAGAGGGAGAACAATCCATTAAAGCTACTGTTATCAGACGCTGGTCCTTGGAACTCCCCGAGACTGGCTTTTGTGCAGGCGCGCCTCAAACCGCTGCTGAAATCGGGCAGCTTTATTTAACTCCTGGCAGATGGTTTGGGATATTTGGAAGGATGGGGTCTTCCTGGAAAACTTGTGCATATAAAGGACTCGTTTGGGTGGGAAGACATTTCCGGTGTCTGAGATTAAACCTGGTTCACAGCTGGGCTGCCTCTGCCAAAACAAACCCAGCCCTGGCTGTGTGGAGAGAGAGAGAGATCAAGTTTCAAAGCCTCCTCAGCTTCTTCCAGGCAGAGGGATCATTTCTGCCTGCTGGACTCTCAGCTCCCAGAGAGAGAGAGAGAGAGAGAGAGAGAGAGAGAGAGAGAGAGAGAGAGAGAGAGAGAGAGAGAGAGAGAGAGAGAGAGAGAAAGAGAGAGAAAGAGAGAATGAGAGAGAGAGAATGAGAGAGAGAGAAAAAAGAGAATGAGAGAGAGAGAGAATGAGAGAAAGAGAAGAATATGAGAGAGAGAGAGAGAGAATGATAGAGAGAGAATGAGAGAGAGAATGAGAGAATGAGAGAGAGAAAGAGAGAGAGAAAGAGAATGAGAGAGAATGAGAGAGAGAGAAAGAGAGAATGAGAGAGAGAAAAAAGAGAATGAGAGAGAGAATGAGAGAAAGAGAAGAATATGAGAGAGTGAGAGAGCGAAAGAGAGAATGAGAGAGAGAGAATGAGAGAGAGAGAATGAGAGAGAGAGAGAATGAGAGAGAGAGAGAGAGAATGAGAGAAGAATATGAGAAAGAGAGAATGAGAGAGAGAGAAAGAGAGAGAGAGAATGAGAGAAGAATATGAGAAAGAATGAGAGAGAGAATGAGAGAGAGAGAGAAAAAAAAGAGAATGAGAGAGAGAATGAGAGAGAATGAGAGAGAGAAAGAAAAAGAGAGAAAGAGAGAGAATGAGAGAGAGAAAGAAAAAGAGAGAGAGAATGAGAGAGAGAGAGAGAGAGAAAGAAAAAGAGAGAGAGAGAGAGAGCTCTCCTTAATAGTCAGGGTCTCCTTGCAGCCCTCCAGATGTTTTAGATTACCGTTCTCATCAAACCCAGCTGGTACAGTCTGGAGCTGGGAGGTGGCAGGCCTTGCAGTCCCAAACATCTGCAGGGCACCCCGGTTGAAGAAGGCAGATCGGCTGGACGAGGGAAGACCCTGACCCAGGCATCTCCTCCTATTTCTTCCTCCTCTCGCAGAATAATAGTTGGAAGGGACCTTGGAGGTCTTCTAGTCCAGCCCCCTGCTCAAGCAGGAGACCCTGGACCATTTCAGACAAACGGGCCAGAAATATCTGCAAAAATATCTGCAAAATATTCCAAAGATGCTTTTTTTTCCCCCAGAAGCAACTGGACTTCCTTTGTTTTTCCTTTGAAGACGTTTCGCTTCTCATCCCGGAAGCTTCTTCGGCTCTGACTGGATGGTGGGGGAAGGGAAGGATTTATACTCCTTGCAGACCGCCGGTCATTTGCCTCCTTTCGGAGAGTCGTTGAGGCCACTTGGAGGTTTCTCTGTGTCCTCGGGGTCACCTGAGTGGTGCAAACGGGTGCGGAGCCTTCTTGGCACTGTCAAAAGGATTGTGTTGTAGACTGCAGATAGACATTGTCATATCCCCCCTCCGTTTGTTGAGAGAGAGGGCTGTTCAGTTTGGACCTAGATGCCCTCTTGGACCCCTCTCTCAAGCCAGCGGTCCTCTCTGTCCAAAATGTGGACTTTCCCGTCCTCGAAAGAGCGGCTTTTGTCCGTTAAATGCAGACGGACGGCTGACTCTGCTCCTGATGGGTTGGTTCTCCTCCGTTGTGCCCAGCGCTTGTGAAGTGCTCGTTTTGTTTCCCCAATGTTCGTTTCCCTTAAAACAGGGGTAGTCCACCTTGGCTCTTTTATGACGCGTGGACTTCAATTCCCAGAATTCCTGAGCCAGCTTAGCTGGCTCAGGAATTCTGGGAGTTGAAGTCCAAGCGTCGTAAAAGAGCCAAGGTTGACTACCCCTGGTCTAAAAGAACACAAATGACCAGCTGTCTGCAAGGAGTATAAATCCTTCCATTATTCTCCACCATCCAGTCAGAGCTGAAGAAGCTTCTGGGATGAGAAGGGAAACGTCTTCAAAGAAAAACAACAAAGTCCAGTTGCCTCCTGAAAAAAAAAAGGCCCCTTTGGGAGAACCGTGGCCTGCGTGAAGGAGACTCTCCAGAGACAGCTGCAAAATCTATGCAAAAATATGTGGGGAAAAGGGGAGTCGGCAGCCACTGGGCAGGAATTGAACGGGGTTCCTATTCCCGCCAGTAGCTGGTGGGGGGAGGGCAGCCCCTGAAACCCAGGGCATGGCACCTGTGGAAGGGGTGTGAGGTGCCCAAGGCCTGTTGGCACCTCCATGGCACCTCCAAACTGGGGAGGGGGGCTTTGAAATCCGCAGCGTGAGGAAGAGGGAGGGAGGCTGAGCTAGGAGCAAAGGGCCAGGTGCATTTCTTTCTTTTTTTCTGGTGGGGAGGGGGGTGGGAGAGTCAGAAAAGTCAAGATGCCCACTGGAACCAGACAGGACCCACCGGTGGGGTTTGCAATGGTTTGCTGCCCTGGGCAGCTAATTATTAAGAGTGGGGAGCCTTTATATATATACTTTATATACTTCATACAAGAAGCAACGGATGGAAGCTAAGCAAGGAGAGAAGCAACCTAGAACTAAGGAGAAACTTCCTGACAGTTAGAACAATTAACCAGTGGAACAACCTGCCTCCAGAAGCTGTGAATGCTCCAACACTGGAAGTTTTTAAGAAGAGACTGGACAGCCGTTTGTCCGAAATGGTATAGGGTTTCCTGCCTGAGCAGGGGGTTGGACTAGATGACCTCCAAGGTCCCTTCCAACTTTACTATTATTATTATTATTATTATTATTATTATTATTATTATTATTATTATTATTATTATTATTATTATCATCATCATCATCATCATCATCATCATCATCATCATCATCATCATCATCTGTGGGGATTAATATACTACTACTACTGCTACTACTACTACTACTAGTAGTAGTAGTAGTAGTAGTAGTAATAGGCGCCTTGGGTGCAATCCCAAAACAGCTGGAGCACCACTTGAACACCATCGGCATTGACAAATTCGCTATTAGTCAATTGCAAAAGGCGGCCTTACTAGGAACCGCTTCCATCCTGCGACGAGATCTGTAATACCATCAAACATCCACATCTGCCTATCCCAGGTCCTGGGTGAGGACTCGATAGGTAGACAAAAATGCCAAATCCAGTCTGAACATCTGGCTGACTGTGCGATGATCCATAATAATAATAGTAATAGTAACAATAGTAATAATAAAGTTGGAAGGGACCTTGGAGGTCATCTAGTCCAACCCCCTGCTCAGGCAAGTAACCCTAAACCATTTCGGACAAATGGCTGTCCAGTCTCTTCTTAAAAACTTCCAGTGTTGGAGCGTTCACCGCTTCTGGAGGCAGGTAGTTCCACTGGTTCATTGTTCTAACTGTCAGGAAGTTTCTCCTTAGTTCCAGGTTGCTTCTCTCTTTGGTTAGTTTCCATCCGTTGATTTTCTTCTTGGACCGGTTTAAATTCCCAGCCTTCCTGGGTGGGAGGGGCTGCCTGCATAATAGCCTAAATCATAATTATTGCAGACCTCCCAAGGGGGTGTGTGTCTTTGAGTCAGAAGGAAATCCTCTTCCATTGCTGGAGGCCGATTCCCAGGAAAGTGTGCAAAAGCGTGGCAGTCCAAGTGTGCAGATGTTCTTCTGAAAAACGGGGGGGGGATGTGTCACCTGGGGGGAGCAACAAGAAGGTCATTCGGGTATTGGGGCTTTGGGAAGGGAAGGTCTAAGATGGCCCCTTCCCCAAACTCAAGGCCTCTGCAAGGGAAGCAGCTTCAAGGTGCTAGTCCACATGGTCTCTTGCCAAGATCCAATCGTATTTAAGGAATATGAAGAGCCGTAGTGTCGCCGTGGTTAGGATGCAGGATTGCAGGCTAATTCTGCCCACTGCCTGGAGTTCGATCCTGACCGTCTCAAGGTGGACTCAGCCTTCCGTCCTTCCGAGGTCGGTAAAATGAGGACCCAGATTGTTGGGGGCAAATAGGCTGACTCTGTAAACTGCTTAGAGGGGGCTGTGAAAGCACTGTGAAGCGGTATATAAGTGTTATTGCTATTCTCTCCCTCGTTCCCTCCCTCTCTCCTTTTCTTTCTACCTTTCTTTTCTTTCCTTCCCTCTACTCTCTCCTTCCTTCCCTTCTTTTTCTCCATTTTTTTCTTTCTCTCCTGCTCCCTCCATCTCTTGTTTCCCTTCTTTTTCTCTCTTCCTTCTTTCCCCTCCTCCCTCCCTCTTTTGTCTTTCTCCTTTTCTTTTCTTTTCTTTCTTTCTTTCTTTTTTTCTTTCTTTCTTTCTTTCTTTTCCTCCCTCCCTTCCTCCCTTCCTTCCTTCCTCTTGTAAGAGCCCTGGTGGCGCAGTGGTTAGAATGCAGCATCGCAGGGTGATTCTGCCTACTGGCAGGAGTTTGATCCTGACCGGCTCACGGTTGACTCAGCCTTCCGTCCTTCCGAGGTCGGTAACTGGAAGACCCAGATTGTTGGGGGCAAATAGGCTGACTTAGAGAGGGCTGTAAAGGACTACGAAGTGGTATATAAGTTCTAATGCTCTACTGTCCACTAGGACTCCAAGATAATAATAATAATAATAATAATAATAATAATAATAATAATAATAATAATAATAATAATAATAATAATAATAATAATAATAAAGTTGGACGGGACCTTGGAGGTCATCTAGTCGAACCCCCTGCTCAGGTAGGAAACCCTAGACCATTTTGGACAAATGGCTGTCCAGTCACTTCTTAAAAACTTCCAGTGTTGGAGCATTCACAGCTTCTGGAGGAAGGTAGTTCTATGGGTTAATTGTTCTCACTTTCAAGAAGTTTCTCCTTAGTTCTGGGTTGCTTCTCTCCTTGATTAGTTTCCATCCGTTGCTTCTTGTCCTGCCTTCAGGCACCTTGGAGAATAGCTTGACTCCCTCTTCTTTGGGGCAGCCCCTGAGATATTGGAACACTGCTATCCTGTCCCCCCTCGTCCTTCTCTTCGTTAAACTAGACATCCCCAATTCCAGCAACCGTTCCTTATATGTTTTGGCCTCCAGTCCCCTAATCATCTTTGTTGCTCTTCTCTGTACTCTTTCTAGAGTCTCAAGATCCTTTTTACATCATGGTGACCAAAACTGGATGCAGTATTCCAAGTGTGGCCTTACCAAGGCCTTGTAAAGTGGTATTAACACTTCACGTGATCTTGATTCTATCCCTCTGTTAATGCAGCCTAGCACTGTGTTGGCCTTTTTGGCAGCTGCAGCACACGGCTGGCTCCTATTTAAGGGATGGTCCACTAGGACTCCGAGATCCTCTCACAGTTACTACTATTGAGCAAGGTACCACCTATACTATACCTGTACATTTGGTTTTTCTTGCCTAAATGTAGAACCTTGCTTTTTTCACCATTGAATTTCATTTTGTTAGATAGTGCCCAGTGTTCAAGTCTGTCCAGATCCTCCTGTATCCTAAGCCTGTCTTCTGGAGTGTTGGCTATTCCTGCCAGCTTGGTGTCGTCTGCAAATTTGATGATTTCAGCATCTATCCCCTCGTCCAGATCGTTGATGAAGATGTTGAAGAGCACAGGGCTGGAATACTGCATCCAGTTCGGTCACCATGATACAAAAAAAGACGTTGAGGCTCTAGAACAGGGGTCTTCAAACAGGCAGGCTGCCTGAGGAATTCTGGGAGTTGAAGTCCACAAGTCATAAAAGGGCCACGTTCGAAGACCCCTGCTCTAGAAAGAGTGCAGAGAAGAGCCACAAAGATGATCCGGGGACTGGAGGCTGAAATCTATGAAGGACAGTTGCAGGAACTGGGCATGTCTAGCTTAGCAACCTAAACTCTGGGCTCCGTTGAGCTTGTCAGTCAAGGGTTACTCGCCTGTCTGTCTTCAGAAGCTTTGCCCAAAATGGGGGAACCTCACCGACGTCTTGACCTGCTATCTGCACAAGCTATTTTTGCACGAGTGCTGTCAGATTGAAGGGTGTCCTTGCTTCCATCCACTTTAAAAACATCCAGGCCTTCTGAGATTAGGATATTTGTGGGATGGGCCCTTCCAGATGCTCCGTGTAACTGGAGCATCTGGACTATGAATGCGAGGAAGGGAAGAATGTCGGCTAATGCAATCTTCAGTTGCCTCCACACAGGTTCAGGCAGCCCTTGACTTACAACTTTTCTTTTAGTGACGGTTTGAAGTTGTAACGGCCCTGTCAAACCCGCCACGGCTTAAACCTCTAAATAAAAAAAAACATCCTTGGCTCCATTTGTTGAGAAAGGTGTAGTTTACTAAAGGTCCAGGACATGGCACCAGCGCAAAACGGAACTGAAATCTCACGCCAAAATCCCTAAGTTCTACTTTTCCCTCAGAATAATAGAGTCGGAAGGGGACCTTGGAGGTCTTCTAGTCCAACCTCCTGCTCAGGGCAGAAACCCTACAGGGGTGTCCAACTGGCGGCCTGCGGGCCGGATGCGTCAGGCACAGGCCACACCCACCCCAGCTCCACAAAGGCGGAAAATGTCACGATACGCCACAATACATCACGTGACACGGTCGAGTTTGACACCCGTGCCCTAGACCATTTCAGACAAATGGCTGTCCAGTCTCTTCTTACAAAACTCCAGGGATGGAGCACCCACAATTTCTGGAGGGAAGCCGTTCTGCTGGTTGATTGTCCTCACTGTCAGGAAAGTTCTAGAGGTCTAGACCAGGGGTAGGCAACCTTGGCTCTTTTATGACTCGTGGACTTCAACTCCCAGAATTCCTGAGCCAGCCATGCTGAGGGGAAAGGGACAGGTTTCCAAGCTGAGCCAGGCTGGCTCAGGAATTCTGGGAGTTGAAGTCCACGAGTCATGAAGGGGCCAAAGTGTCCCTCATGCTGACTGAGGACTTCTGGGAGTTGAAGTCCACGAGTCATGAGGGGGCCATAGTTCCAGCATGGGGGAACTATGGCCCCCTCATGACTCATGGACTTCAACTCCCAGAATTCCT
>NW_015387029.1:539048-540286 GCF_001527695.2 Protobothrops mucrosquamatus
GCTCTTCAACATCTTCATCAATGATCTGGACGAGGGGATAGATGGGGAACTCATCAAATTTGCAGACGACACCAAGCTGGCAGGAATAGCCAACACTCCAGAAGACAGGCTTAGGATACAGGAGGACCTGGACAGACTTGAACACTGGGCGCTATCTAACAAAATGAAATTCAGTGGTGAAAAAAGTAAGGTTCTACATTTTGACAAGAAAAACCAAATGTACAGGTATAGTATAGGGGGTACCTTGCTCAATAGTAGTAACTGTGAGAGGGACCTCGGAGTCCTAGTGGACAATCACCTAAATAGGAGCCAGCCGTGTGCTGCAGCTGCCAAAAAGGCCAACACAGTGCTAGGTTGCATTAACAGGGATAGAATCAAGATCACATGAAGTGTTAATACCACTTTACAAGGCCTTGGTAAGGCCACACTTGGAATCCTGCGTCCAGTTTTGGTCACTGCGATGTAAAAAAGATGCTGAGACTCTAGAAAGAGTGCAGAGAAGAGCAACAAAGATGATTAGGGGACTGGAGACCAAAGCATAGAAGGAACGGTGGCTGGAACTGGGTATGTCTAGTTTAATGAAGAGAAGGACGAGGGGGGACATGATAGCAGTCTTCCAGTATCTCAGGGACTGCCCCAAAGAAGAGGGAGTCAAGCTATTCTCCAAAGTGCCTGAAGGCAGGACAAGAAACAATGGATGGAAACTAATCAAGGAGAGAAGCAACCTGGAACTAAGGAGAAACTTCCTGACAGTTAGAACAATTAACCAGTGGAACTACTTGCCTCCAGAAGTGGTGAATGCTCCAACACTGGAAGTTTTTAAGAAGAGACTGGACAGCCATTTGTCCGAAATGGTCTAGGGTTTCCTGCCTGAGCAGGGGATTGGACTAGATGACCTCCAAGGTCCCTTCCAACTTTATTTTTATTATTATTATTATTATTATTATGCGTGTGATGGCGGACCTACCGTCTCCAGCTCCGTAGCGATGGCGGGGTCCTCAGCGGAGATGGGGTGCTGGTGAAGGTCCGGGGGTGCTCGCCGGCCAGGAGCTGGTAAGAGGAGAGGGTCGGCGAGCGAAGAGGACGAGCGATGGACCGCGGGACCGCCAGGCTTGGGCGGGGCGGGGCTGCGGGCGGAGCTGCGGAGCTGCGGAGGGCGGCCCAGGCGCAGAGAGGCCTAGCGAGGCCTAGTGAAGCCCGGCCTGGTGGCCTAGCGGCCAGGAAGAGCTGCGGCCCGA
>NW_015387029.1:543840-562793 GCF_001527695.2 Protobothrops mucrosquamatus
CCCCACTGCAGACAGCATTGGCTGCTCTCCCTCTCTTGCTGGGAACTTCAATCAGGAAATCTATTTTTGTCCATTTTGCTGCCTTCCCCGTGCTTCCCCCCCCACACCAAATCTATTTTGGGAGCAGAGCTCAGAAAAGAGGAGGGGGCGTCTGGCTCCTTCCCGAAGGTTTCCCTGGCGGGTCCTGTTCAGGCTCCGGTGGGGGGGAGGTTCCCCCCCCTGGCCGACTTGAGGATGGGTGGACTTCAACTCCCAGAATTCCCCAGCCGGCATTAACCCTGGATGGGGTTGCGCTACCCAAGACAGATTCGACGTGCAACTCGGGGGTCTTCCTGGACTCAGGACAGTCTTCCAATATTTGAGGAGGGGGTCAAGCTATTCTCCAAAAGCCCCTGAAGGCAGGACAAGAAACAAAAGGATGGAAACTAATCAAGGAAAGAAGAACTAAGAAGAAATTTCCCAACAGTGAGAACCGTTAACCAGTGGAACGGCTTGCCACTAGAAGTTGTGGGTGCTCCAACACTGGAAGTTTTCAAGAAGAGACTGGACAGCCACTTATCTGAAATAGCACTAGCAGTAGCCCTTAGACTTATATACCGCTTCACAATGCTTTTACAGACCTGTCTAAGCGGTTTACAGAGTCAGCATCTTTGCCCCCAACAATCTGGGTCCTCATTTTATGGACCTCAGAAGGCTGAGTCGACCTTGAGCTGGTCAGGATCGAACTCGTGGCAGTGGGCAGGGAGTTAGCCTGCAATGCTCCATTCTAACCACTGCACCACCGGGGCTCTTACAAGAAGAAGGAAGGAAGAGAAAGAAAGAAAGAAAAAGAAAGAAAGAAAGAAAGAAAGAAAGAAAGAAAGAAAGAAAGAAAGAAAGAAAGAAAGAAAGAAGGGAGAAAGGAAGGAGAGGAAAGAAGAGGCAGAGAAAAAGAGAAGGGAAATAAGAGATGGAGGGAGAAGGAGAGAAGGGAAAAATGGAGAAAAAGAAGAGAAGGAAGGAGAGAGTAGTAGACTCTACTCTCTCCTTCCTTCTCTTCTTTTTCTCCATTTTCCCTCAGTAGAGGGAAGGGAAGGAAAAAAAAGAAAGGTAGAAAGAAAAGGGTGTGAAGGAAGGAGAGAGGTTTTTAAGAAGCGATTGGATGGCCATTTGTCTGAAATGGTAGAGGGTTTCCTGTCTGAGTAGGGGGTTGGACTAGATGACCTCTGAGGCCTATCCTACTCTACTCTACTCTACTCTACTCTACTCTACTCTACTCTACTCTATTCTGTAATTCTATTCTACTCTACTCTACTCTACTCTACTCTATTCTGTAATTCTATTCTATCTACTCTATTCTATTCTGTAATTCTATTCAATTCTACTCTGTAATTCAATTCTACTCTACTCTACTCTACTCTACTCTACTCTACTCTACTCTACTCTACTCTACTCTACTCTACTCTACTCTATTCTATTCTATTCTATTCTATTCTATTCTATTCTATTCTATTCCTTCACATTCCCACATGTCCCCAACCCCTGACACAGGGATGACACAGAGTTGGAACCCCTTGCTAAAAAAAGAGAGAAAAACCTCCTCCACCACCCCCAATTCCTGCAAGCTGCCGCATCCCCACCCCCACCCCGAGCCTTGGACCGGCTGCTGAAACCCAGGATGACGGCCACAACGTGGGAAAGGCAGGCCTCTCTGGAGGCCAGGAAATTAAGAAAAGATGTTTTCCCCACCCTGACAATGCCTCTCTTGTCCTTCAAGACCCCCCACCCCCCGCATACACACACACACATCTTCTTTGCAGATGCTGAGGGGTGGGTGGCTTCTCTCCTTTGGTCTCAGCCGGTCTCCTTCTTTTAATTGCTCTATTGGTTTCAAAGGCAGGAAACCTCAGTGGGTCACCACGCTGACCCAATCCCGTGGGGAGGGGGGGTGAAGGTGAAGAGTTGGAGACCCCTCCAAGAGAAGGAACAGAATAGAATAGAAATTAAATGAATAGAATAGAATAGAATAGAAATTAAATGAATAGAATAGAAATTAAATGAATGGAATAGAATAGAATAGAAATTAAATGAATAGAATAGAATAGAAATTAAATGAATAGAATAGAATAAAATAGAATAGAAATTAAATGAATAGAATAGAATAGAAATTAAATGAATAGAATAGAATAGAAATTAAATGAATAGAATAGAATAGAAATTAAATGAATAGAATAGAAATTAAATGAATAGAATAGAATAGAAATTAAATGAATAGAATAGAATAGAAATTAAATGAATAGAATAGAATAGAATAGAAATTAAATGAATAGAATAGAATAGAATAGAAATTAAATGAATAGAATAGAATAGAATAGAATAGAATAGAAATTAAATGAATAGAATAGAATAGAATAGAAAGAAATTAAATGAATAGAATAGAAGAATAGAAATTAAATGAATAGAATAGAAATTAAATGAATAGAATAGAAATAGAAATTAAATGAATAGAATAGAAATTAAATGAATAGAATAGAATAGAATAGAAATTAAATGAATAGAATAGAATAGAAGAATAGAAATTAAAAGAATAGAATAGAATAGAATAGAAATTAAATGAATAGAATAGAATAGAACAGAATAGAAATTAAATGAATAGAATAGAAATTAAATGAATAGAATAGAATAGAATAGAAATTAAATGAATAGAATAGAATAGAAAGAAATGAATAGAATAGAATAGAATAGAAGAATAGAAATTAAATGAATAGAATAAAAATTAAATGAATAGAATAGAATAGAAATTAAATGAATAGAATAGAATAGAAATTAAATGAATAGAATAGAATAGAATAGAATAGAAATTAAATGAATAGAATAGAATAGAAGAATAGAAATTAAAAGAATAGAATAGAATAGAAATTAAATGAATAGAATAGAATAGAATAGAATAGAATAGAATAGAATAGAATAGAATAGAATAGAATAGAATAGAAATTAATGGAAGCCCCCTTCGGACCCTCCTCCGGGCACCCTCAGGGGTCTGTCTACTCATCCGAGGGACCCCCATTTCTGCCTTGGCACTGACCGCCTCCCTTCTTTCCTTCCTAGATTACCGGACGGGGCCCTGCTTCAGCCAGGTGAACAAGCAGATGTGCCAAGGGCAGCTGAGCGGCATCGTCTGCACCAAGACCATGTGCTGCGCTACCATCGGCCGTGCCTGGGGCCACCCCTGCGAGATGTGTCCGGCCCAGCCCCACCCCTGCCGCCGCGGGTTCATCCCCAACATCCGTACCGGAGCTTGCCAAGGTCAGTGGTGGTTTTTCTGCATGAGACAGCCGGGTTTTCTATGCAGTGCCTGGTCCAAAAGGTTGAGATGGCAGCCACAAAGGTGCATATCAATCGACCAATCAGAATAGAGCTGGAAGGGACCTTGGAGGTCTTCTAGTCCATCCCCCTGCTCAAGCAGGAGGCCCTATACGAAGGCAGGACGAGAAGCAATGGGTGGAAACTAATCAGACAGACAAGTAATAATAATAATAAAGTTGGAAGGGACCTTGGAGGTCATCTAGTCCAACCCCCTGCTCAGGCAGGAAATCCTATACCATTTCAGACAAATGGCCGTCCAGTCTCTTCTTAAAAACTTCCAGCGTTGGAGCATTCACCGCTTCTGGAGGCAGGTGGTTCCACTGGTTAATCAAGGAGAGAAGCAACCTGGAATTAAGGAGAAACTTCCCGACAGGGAGGACAATTAACCAATGGAACAGCTTGCCACCAGAAATTGTGGGCGCTCCATCACTGGAGATTTTTAAGAAGAGATTGGAGGGCCACAAAGGGAGTCAAGCTATTCTCCAAAGCGCCTGAAGGGAGGACGAGAAGCAACGGATGGAAACTAATCAAGGAGAGAAGCAACCTGGAACTAAGGAGAAACTTCCTGACAGTTAGAACAATTAACCAGTGGAACAACCTGCCTCCAGAAGCAGTGAATGCTCCAACAAAGAGGGATGCCTTACCCCTCTTTGAGGTCAGATCGTCTGGCCAGCTCCAACAGGAGTTTCCGGCCAATACAGGCAGTTCTTGATTTATAACAGTTCATTGAGTGACTGAAGCCACAGCAGCGCTAAAAAAAAAAAAAGACTTACGGCCTGTTTTCACACTTACGACCATTGTGGCATTCCCCACCGGATCAAAGCTGTCTCGTATTTGTGACGCTTGCAGGGGTCATGGGATATCCCCATCCAACAAGCAAAGTAGTAGTAGTAGTAGTAGTAGTAGTAGTAGTAGTAGTAGTAGTAGTAGTAGTAATAATAATCTATATAAATAAAAATGTAAATGTTCGTTTGTTCAAAATCTTAAATCTCTGAAAGTTCTTCACCGATTGCTTTGAAATTTTGACACATCGTTGCATTCGAATACGCGCGCATTTTTATATACCTACTATTATATAGATGTCACACCTGTGACACAAACGTGCGCTTTCTCTTTTCTTTCTTTTCCATTTAACCAGACTGAGCCATAGCAACGCGTGGCCAGGTACAGCTAGTAGTAGTAGTAGTAGTAGTAGTAGTAGTAGTAGTAGTAGTAGTAATAATAATAATAATAATAATAATAATAATAATAATAATAATAATAATAATAATAATACAAAATACAAAGACCTACAAATAGAAATAGAAAGACTGTGGCAAAAGCAAGCAAGGGTAGTACCAATAGTAATAGGCGCCTTGGGTGCAATACCAAAACAACTGGAGCACCACTGGAACACCATCATCGGCATTGACAAATTCGCCATTAGTCAATTGCAAAAGGCGGCCTTACTAGGAACTGCTTCGATCCTGCGACGAGATCTGTAATACCATCAAACATCCACATCTGCCTATCCCAGGTCCTGGGTAAGGACTCGATAGGTAGACAAAAATGCCAAATCCAGTCTGAACATCTGGCTGACTGTGCGATGATCCATAATAATAATAATAATAAAGTTGGAAGGGAGCTTGGAGGTCATCTAGTCCAACCCCCTGCTCAGGCAGGAAACCCTATACCATTTCAGACAAATGGCTGTCCAGTCTCTTCTTAAAAACTTCCAGTGTTGGAGCATTCACCGCTTCTGGAGGCAGGTGGTTCCACTGGTTAATTGTTCTCACTGTCAGGAAGTTTCTCCTTAGTTCCAGGTTGCTTCTCTCCTTGATTAGTTTCCATCCGTTGCTTCTTGTCCTGCCTTCAGGCACCTTGGAGAACAGCTTGACTCCCTCTTCTTTGGGGCAGCCCCTGAGATACTGGAAGACTGCGATCATGTCCCCCCTCGTCCTTCTCTTCGTTAAATTAGACATCCCCAATTCCAGCAGCCGTTCCTTATTTGCTTTAGCCTCCAGTCCCCTAATCATCTTTGTTGCTCTTCTCTGCACTCTTCCTGGAGTCTCAACATGTTTTTTACATCGTGGTGACCAAAACTGGATGCAGGATTCCAAGTGTGGCCTTACCAAGGCCTTGTAAAGTGGTATTAACACTTCACGTGATCTTGATTCTCTCCCTCTGTTAATGCAGCCCAGCACTGTGTTGGCCTTTTTGGCAGCTGCAGCACACGGCTGGCTCATATCTAAGTTATTGTCCACTAGGACTCCGAGATCCCTCTCACAGTTACTACTCCAGATTCCCTTAACAGCCGTGTTACTGACTTAAGAACCGCAGCGATTCGCTTAATGATGGGGGCAAGAAAGGTCGTAAAATGAGCCAAAGCTCACATAACAGCTGTTCTCGCTTTGCAACAGAAATTTGGGGCTGGATCGGGGTCATAGAAAGAGGATATGTGGGGCCCAGGGTTGGAAAGGGGGAAGGGTAGTCCCCAAGGTGTTTTTTTTTTCAGGAGTCAAATGGACTTCCTTGTTTTTTGGAAGGCTTTTCGCTTCTCCTCCAAGAAGTTTCTTCAGCTCTGACTGGATGGAAGGGAAATGGAAGGATTTTATATTCCTTGCAGACAGCTGGTCATTTGCATCCTTTTGGAGAGCCGTTGAGGCCACTTGGAGGTTTCTCTGTGTCCTCGGGGTCACCTGAGTGGTGCAAAGGAACTGCTGAAAGGACGGTGTTGTAGACTGGAGGTAGATGGTGTCCTCAGCAGTTCCAAGGCTCCACACTCAGGTGACCCTGAGGAGACAGGTAAACCTCCAAGTGGCCTCAACGACCCTGTAAAACAGACATGTCAACCACAAGGCCCGGGGGCCGGATGCAGCCCGCGAAGGGGTTTCATGTGGCCCATGAAGCCATCCTGGAAACAGTGAGGGAATGGCCCCTGCTGTCTTGGCCCTGGCCCAGGCCGGCCGGGATCCATGTACAATTTTGTGGTGGCCATCTATGCCAAAATGCATTCAGTCTTAGCTCCACAAGGCCCTCTGGGAACAGCGGGGAACCAGCCCCTGGGTGCATGTTGGCCCCGGCCCCTGGGTGCATGCTGGGGAGGGGTCACCCTTTGTGGGGAATGAAGAAATGCACCATCGCCTGGAAGTGGCCAGCAAATGGCCCTGGCCTCCTTCACCTATCCGGCTTGGTGGGCTCTGCCCTGGTCCCACCCCTTTCTGCCAGAGACCCTCAGATCTGTCCCACTCCTTCCCAGGCCCCCACAGGCACCCTTGACGCGAATGATGTAGAGCTGGCCATGCCCACCCAGTAGGCTGCACCCACTCCATCCATGCCCACCCAGTAGGCCACACCCACCCGGCCCCCCAGGGCAACCACAATGCTGATGCGGCCCTCAATGAAATTGAGTTTGACACCCCTGCTCTAAAAGGATGCAAATGACCAGCTGTCTGCAAGGAGTATAAATCCTTCCATTCCCCCACCATCCGGTCAGAACGGAAGAAGCTTCTTGGAGGAGAAGCGAAACGTCTTCAAATAAAAGGCTCCACACCCATGTGCACCCCTCAGGTGACCTTGAGGACACAGATAAACTTCCAAGCGGCCTCAACGACTCTCCAAAAGGAGGCAAATGACCAGCTGTCTGCAAGGAGTATAAATCCTTCCCTTCCCCACCATCCAATCAGAGCCGAAGAAGCTTCTTGGAGGAGAAGCGAAACGTCTTCAAAGATAAACCAAGAAAGTCCAGTTGCCTCCTGAAAAAAACAGGACCAATGGAGGACGGAGAACCTCCATAGACAGGCGGATGGGTGGAAGAGTTTCTGGATGGCATTCCTGCCCTCCGAGGCCCCTGTCCCCTCTTCTCCCGGGCAGGTGGGCTGACTCAGGGCTGGGGGTCCTGCTCTCTCCCTGCAGATGTGGACGAGTGCCAAGCCATCCCCGGGCTGTGCCAAGGGGGCAACTGCCTCAACACGGTGGGCTCCTACGAGTGCAAGTGCCCGGCCGGTCACAAGCAGAGCGAGACCAACCACAAGTGCGAAGGTGAGGAGGCCCAGGGTGGGTTCGGGTGGGGGGAAGCGGAGAGGGGCGTGGAGGGTGTCCAGGCTGTCCAGAGGGACAGAGAGGTGCCCTGTGGTTGCAAAGAGGCCATCGCTCCGAAGATGATTGGAGAGGGTGGGGAAACTCTACACATGCTCGGGGCAGCTGAGCATAACTAGATTAGATACAGAGATAAATATAGCTATAGAGATGTATACATATAAATATATAAATAGATTGTATATCGTTATAGAGATAAATGTAGATATAGATATAAATAGATATAGAGATAACTATAAATATATAGGCTAGATATAGAGATAGAGATAGATGTAGTGATATAGAGTTATAGATATAGATATGCAATATAAATATAAATATGTAGATTAGATATAGAAATAGAGATAAATGTAGAGATATAGATATATAGATATAAATCTAAATATATAGATATAGATATATCAATATTGATATATATAGATAGATATAATATATAGATATAAATATGAATATATAGATATAAATATAGATATGGATATAGAGATAGAGATATAATCTATAGATGTATAGATATAAATCTAAATATATAAATTAGATGTAGATATAAATGTAGAGATATAGATATAGAGATATAAATATATTTATAGAGAGATATAATCTATAGATGTATAGATATAAATATAAATATATAGATATAGATATAAATGTATAGATATAGAGATATAAATATATTTATAGAGAGATATAATCTATAGATGTATAGATATAAATATAAATATATAGATATAGATATAAATGTAAAGATATAGATATAGAGATGTAAATATATATATAGAGAGAGAGATATATATAACCTATAGATGTATAGATACAGATATAAATATAGAATTAGATATAGGTATAGATATAAATATAGAGATATAGAGATATAGAAGTAGAAGCAGGTAGAGAGATCTGCTGATGCTTTATTTAAGCTACGTTTGTGTATTGCCTGAATAAAACGCACACCCTCCTTCCTCACCCTCCTCCCTCCTTCTTAGATTGGGCTCCCCAAGGGGGTCTGTCCCCCCCAGGGCCGGGTCTTTCCTGGGGAGGGGTGGCTTGGCTTATTATCAGCCCAAACTGTGGCCAGGCGCAGCCGATTGACCGCCATCTCCTCCTCCCCAGATGCGGACGAGTGCAGCAGCACGCCCGGCGTTTGCAACGGCGGAGAGTGTACGAACACGGTGGGCAGCTACGTCTGCGCCTGCCCACGAGGCTTCATGACCAGCCCGGACGGGTCCCGTTGTGTGGGTAAGCGAGACGCTAATACGGCCCGGCTGGGCCTCACTGTTCTAAGTGGCAAGGAGTCCCAAGGGTAAGAGGGGTGATGGCGCAGTGGTTAGACTGCGGTACTGCAGGCTACTTTCGCTGACTGCCGGCTGCCAGCAGTTTGGCAGTTCGATCCTCTCACCGGCTCGAGGTCGACTCGGCCTTCCGTCCTTCCGAGGTCGGTGAAAGGAGGACCCAGATTGTTGGGGGCAAATATGCTGACTCTGCAAAGCGCTTAGAGAGGGCTGTGAAAGCGCTGTGAAGCGGTATATAAGTCTGAGCGCTGTTGCTATTCTCTCCCTCCTTCCCTCCTTCTTCTCCTGCTTGAGCAGGGGGCTGGACTAGAAGACCTCCAAGGTCCCTTCCAGCTCTATTCTGATTCTGATTCCCTCTCCTTCCTTCACACCTTTTTCTTTCTTTCTTTCTTTCTTTCTTTCTTTCTTTCTTTCTTTCTTTCTTTCTTTCTTTCTTTCTTTCTTTCCTTCCTTCCTTCCTTCCTTCCTTCCCTCTACTCTCTCCTTCCTTCTCTTCTTTTTCTCCATTTTTTGCTTCTCTCCGGCTCCCTCCATCTCTTATTTCCCTTCTCTTTTTCTCTCCCCTCTTTCCTTCCTTACTTCCTCCTTTTTATTTCTCCTTTTGGTTCCTTCCTTCCTTCCTTCCTCCCTCCCTCCCTCCCTCCCTCCCTTCCTTCCTTCCTTCCTTCCCTGGACATTTACAAAAATAGACCAGGCAGTCATTGGACTGGGATGGTATAAGATCTCCTGCCTTGTGCAGGGGGTTGGACTAGAAGACCTCTGAGGTCCCTTCCAGCTCTAGAGTTCTAGGTTCTCAGTACTACTTCCAAAAAAATACCTTGGAGAACCAGCTATCCCTGTTGTGGGGAGTTGCCTGGCCACTCAAGTGAACCGCTTGGGGTTAACTGTTTCCAGATTTCACAGTTAGCCGTACAGCTGTTTCCTTTCTGGAATTATCACATTTTTGCAAGCCAAAGTGCACCTAATGAAAAGAAGCACGAGGGGGGACATGATAGCAGCCTTCCAGTATCTCAGGGGCTGCCCCAAAGAAGAGGGAGTCAGGCTATTCCCCAAGGCGCCTGAAGACAGGACAAGAAGCAACGGATGGAAACTAATCCAGGAGAGAAGCAACCTAGAACTAAGGAGAAACTTCCTGACATTTAGAACAATTAACCAGTGGAACAACCTGCCTCCAGAAGTTGTGGATGCTCCAACACTGGAAGTTTTCAAGAAGAGACTGGACAGCCATTTGTCTGAAATGGTATACTGAGCAGGGGGTTGGACTAGATGACCTCCAAGGTCCCTTCCAATCCTATTATTCTGTTCAGTTCCGTTCTAGTAACGCAGAAGGAGCCAGATTTTTGTGGGGTGGGTGTGTGTGTCTCAGTTAAACCTTTGCAAATAAAGCTTCTGTTCTCTTCTTTGTTGATTGGGGGGGGGGACAAAAATCTGGAATGTAGGCTTGGCTAAATGCCTTCTCCCTCCCCCGCCCTCTTGTCCTAACCAGAAAAATTCCTTTTCTAACGACTTCCTCGCTTGCTTTGTAATTTTATTGGCTGGGCTGCCAGGAATGGCCTCCCCCCCCCTCCCCATTTTCTTGCAGCTGCTCCCAAGGAAGATAAGCCACCCTTAAGCTTTCCCTTCCCTGTCTTGATCCCAAACTGGAAACACCCCACCCCACCCTTCCTCCCCATCAGCCAGAGGTGAACAATGCACCCCGGCTGAGATGGGACAAAGATCTTTTTTTTTTGAGAGAGAGAGAGGTTGGACAAAAGCAAACATCTGCCAAAGTTCAAGTCCTTGCAGGCTGCTTAAAACAATAAATTTATTTATTTAGCGTGTGGCGTAACATACGTGGGCTTACAACATGTATTAACATTCCGCCTAGATTAAAAACACAGCAAAATATGAATGTTAAAAAAAGATGTATGTTCAAATACCAATGTCTGGGCCAGGGGTAGGCAATCTTGGCTCTTTTATGACTCGTGGACTTCAACTGGCTCAGGAATTCTGGGAGTTGAAGTCCACCAGTCATAAAAGAGCCAAGGTTGCCTACCCCTGGTCTAGGCCATCTAATCATTGAAATGCAGCATCGGTTATCTGGAAAAAAATAAATGGAATGGAATGGAATGGAATGAAGTAGAGTAGAGTAGAGTAGAGTAGAGTAGAGTAGAGTAGAGTAGAGTAGAGTAGAGTAGAGTAGAGTAGAGTAGAGTAGAGTAGAGTAGAGTAGAGTAGAGTAGAGTAGAGAATAGAAAACAAAATATAGAATACCGGTATATACTGCTCACAAAAATAAAGGGAACGCAAACCCCTTCAGTTCCATGGTAAAATGTTCCCTTTATTTTTGTGAGCAGTATATATAGAATAGAATAGAATAAATATAGAATATAGAAGAGAAGAGAAGAGAATAACAAAGTTGGAAGGGACCTTGGAGGTCTTCTAGTCCAACCCCCTGCTCAAGCAGGAGACCCTATCCCATTTCAGACAAATGGTTGTTCAATCTCTTCTTAAAAACCTCCAGTGATGGAGCACCCACAACTTCTGGTGGCAAGCAGTTCCACTGGTTATTTGTTCTTACTGTCAGGAGGTTTCTCCTTAATTCCAGGTTGCTTCTCTCCTTGATTAGTTTCCATCCGTTGCTTCTCCTCCTGCCTTCAGCCGCCTTGGAGAATAGCTTGACTCCCTCTTCTTTGGGGCAGCCCCTGAGATACTGGAATAAGATACATATAGTCCTTGACTTATAACCATTCATTTAGTAACTGTTCGAAGTTACAACAGCACTGAGAAAAGTGACTTATGACCATCGCAGCATCCCCGCAGTCAGGTGATCAAAATTTGGACGCTTGGCAACTGTCTCATATTTACGACAGTCGCAGTGTCCCTCCCCCCCGGGGTCACGTGATCCCCTTTTGCAACCTTCTGGGAAGGCAGATTCCCTTAACAACCACGTCACTAACTTAACCACTGTAGTTGATTCACTTAACCAGTGTGGCAAGAACGGTCGTAAAATGGGGCAAAACTCATTTAACAACTGCCTGGCTTAGCCACAGAAATTTTGGACTAGTTGTCGCCATGAACCGAGGACTATCTGTGCTAAGATGTCACCTAGATTTAAAGCAGAGTAAAATATGAATGTTGAAAGGATCTCTATTCAGATACCAATGTATAGGGCAGGAGTCTTCAAACGTGGACCTTTTATGACTTGTGGACTTCAGCTCCCAGAATTCCTCAGCCAGCATATGGGAACCATGGCTCTTTTATGACTTGTGGACTTCAACTCCCAGAATCCCTCAGCCAGCTTGGCTGGCTGAGGAATTCTGGGAGTTGAAGTCCACAAGTCATAAAAGGGCCAAGTTTGAAGACCCCTGGTCTAGGGCATCTAACCATTGAAATGCAGCATTTTTTTATCTGAAAAAAAGATCAGTTCCAGGGCTGGCCTAGGCCCTCAGCCGGTCGCGATGTGACCTACAATTTGATATGAGACTCTGCAGTCCCACTGAGGGGTGCAGGGGGGGGCTGTACCCCACTTATACAATGAATTCCCGCAGATGCCACGCAGGGTGGCAGTTAAAGAACCTTGTCAGAAGGAAAAGGAAGGAAGATAAAAGTTGGTTGGTTTGATCCTGATTAAGATAGGACACGTTTTTAGATGAAGCTCTGATAACTCTTTAGAGAGCAAGAGAGAGAGAAAGAGAGTCACAGAGACAGAAGGAGAGAAAGAGGGAGAGAGAGAGAGACAGAGAGAGACAAAAAGAAATAGAAATAGAGGGAGGGAGAGAGAGATAGGAAGAGAGAAAGAAAAAGAAAGAAAAAGACTAAGAGAGAGAAAGAAAGAGAGACAGAAAGAGAGGGGGGCAGAAAGAGGAAGAAAAAGAGAGAGAAAGAGAAAAGAGAGAGAGAGAGAGAGAAAGACAGAAAGAGAGAGAAAAAGAGAAATAGAAAAAGAAAGCGAGAAGGAGAAAGAGAAAAAGAAAGGGAGACAGAAAGAAAAAGAGAGAGAAAGAAAGACAGAGACAAAAAGAAATAGAAAAAGAAAGAGACGGAGGGAGAGAGAGGAAGAGAGAGAAAGAAAAAGACAAAGAGAAAGAGAAAGAAAGAGACAGACAGAGGGGGGGCAGAAAGAGAGGAAGAGAAAGAGAGATAGAGAAAAAGAAAGAGAGAGAGAGAGAGACAGAAAGAGAGAGACAAAAAGAGAAATAGAAAAAGAGATGGAGAAAGAAAAAGAAAGGGAGAGAGAAAGAAAACGAGAGAGATAGAGAGACAAAAAGAGAAAGAGAAAAAGAAAGAGGGAGAAAGAGAAAAAGAAAGAGACAAAAAGAGAGAGAGAGAGAGAGAGAAAGAGAGGCAGAAAGAGAGAGAGAAAGAGAAAGAGAGATAGATTTCTACTTTGAATTGAAGAATTGGCACAGCTAGTAGAAAAACCCTCCAGACCTTTTGCTGTTCAGCCCTGTTGGGAGCAAACATTTGCCAGTCTTGTTTGCAAAGAGAAGCGGTCCGGGTTCAAATCTTGGTGGGGAGGCTGGGAAAGGTCAAAGGTCAAGATTGGGAAAAGATGCCGGCCAGCAGGAGTTACGGCTGCAGTCAGTCCAGCTTCTCCTGTTGTGATGTGTTTCATTTGCCCGTTCACTTGGTCTTCTCTGCAAAGGCTGCCCCTCCTCTGGCCTTAGAAGCTGGCTGGGGTGGTCGTGCTCGGATAGGACACCACTAGGAAATCCCCAAAGCTGTAGAAGTCCCCCCCCCCAAAAAAAAGATAAGAGCAAACCAGAGTGGGGGAAATCCCTATTCAGACTGACTGTTCCCTTGGGGAACTGAAGACAGGAGATGTTGAGGAGAACACGAAGCAGGGTCTGTCCTGATTCCTCCAGGGAAAGGAGCCCACCAAGAAGGTTGCAGAGTTGATCAAGAAGTGAAATGGAGGTGGTTGGTAGATTACAGGCTACAGACATGGAATAAAATGTGCAATGAAGCACTGAAACGATAAACAAGGATCTTGAATGTAACATTCAATTAAAATAAAAATTAATTCATCACTTGCTTTTCTCTTCTCTCTCTCTCTCTCTCTCCTTTCTCTCTCTCTCCCTCTTTCTCGTTCCCTCTTCTTCTCTCTATCCCTCTCTCTCTACTTCTGCTTTCCTCTTTCTTTCTCTCTCCCTATTTCCCCTCTCTCTGTTTCTCTTTCCCTCTTTCTCTCTTTCTTTTTCTCATTCTCTCTCTCTGTTTCTCTTTCTCACTTTCTTTCTTTCTCATTCTCTCTCCCTCCCTTTTTTTCTTTCTCTCTATCCCTGTCTCTGTTTCTCTTTCTCTCTCTCTCTCAATCCCCCCCTGTTTCTCTTTCCCTCTTTCCTTCTCTATCCTGGTCTCTCTCTCCCTCTCTCTCTGTTTTTTCCCCCCCTCTTTCTTTCTTTCTCTCATTCTCTCTCTGTGTTTCTCTTTCCCACTTTCGTTCTCTCTCTCTCTCTCTCTCTCTCTCTCTCTCTCTCTCTCTCTCTCTCTCCCTCCCTCCCTCCCTCTCTCTCNCTCTCTCTCTCTCTCTCTCTCTCTCTCTCTCTCTCTCTCTCTCTCTCTCTCTCTGTCTAAGCAAAGGAGCCGGAGAGGAAGAATTACGGTCCCGGAGCAAGGATGGGGTGGGGGCAAATTGTATAAGCATCTGGACCCCTGAACTCTTTTCCCGGCTGCCAAAACGTTGAGCAAATGCCGGGCAGTTTCAATTAGGCCAGCCAGGTTTTAAAAATAACCGAATCCTCCCCAAGGGGGCCTTGGCGTGGCCAGCCGGACTACGTCATGCCACCGGGGCCCTTTCCCTGGAGCGAAACATGTGCCGTAAATGTGCTGTCGCTCAAGCTGCGATGGACAATATTTTTTCTGGCCAAACTTGAAGAACTTTCCCTTGGCGTTTACGTTGCCTGGACTGAAAGGGTCTTTTGTTCCCGAGCACCTGGGGGGGACTTCTCAGCATCCCTTAACTTTGCCGGATTAAAGATATCTTTGTGGTCCCGATTAGTTAGCCGGAGACCCCCTAGGAATAGTTCGAAATGCTCAATTTTTCCAAAAGGAACGGAGCCTTTCCTGATAGACCGCCGTACGATATTTTTTTTCGCCCGTCGCCTGCAGGAAATCACATAAAGGAACTATTTAACCGTGAGGAATGAGCGGCTGGGTGATTCTTCCCACCTCCGCCTGTTCCTTAAGCCCCGCTGACGCTTCGGGGGTCTTCCCCACGGACCCCTTTGGGAAACAAAAGCAAGCCTGAATTTTATTTTATTTTTTTGAAAGAGTCCGCCCGTGCTGCTCATCCCAGCTTCCCAACCGGATGCTTTTTTCCCCTCAGTGCTTAATGGGAAATAAAGTCTTGGTGTCTCCACGTTACAAGGGGACAATACAAGCAGGCCTCCCCATAACAACATTTAGGCAAGAAAAACCAAATGCACAGGTATAGTATAGGGGGTACCTTGCTCAATAGTAGTAACTGTGAGAGGGACCTCGGAGTCCTAGTGGACAGTCACTTAAATATGAGCCAGCCGTGTGCTCAGCTGCCAAAAAGGCCAACACAGTGCTGGGCTGCATCAACAGAGGGAGAGAATCAAGATCATGTGAAGTGTTAATACCACTTTACAAGGCCTTGGTAAGGCCACACTTGGAATACGGCATCCAGTTTTGGTCACCACGATGTAAAAAAGATGCTGAGACTCTAGAAAGAGTACAGAGAAGAGCAACAAAGAGGATTAGGGGACTGGAGGCTAAAACATATAAGGAAAGGTTGATGGAATTGGATATGTCCAGTTTAATGAAGAGAAGGATGAGGGGGGACATGATAGCAATGTTCCAATATCTCAGGGGATGCCCCAAAGAAGAGGGAGTCAAGCTATTCTCCAAGGAGCCTAAAGGCAGGACAAGAAGCAACGGATGGAAACTAACCAAAGAGAGAAGCAACCTAGAACTAAGGAGAAACTTCCTGACAGTTAGAACAATTAACCAGTGGAACAACCTGCCTCCAGAAGCGGTGAATGCTCTCACACTGGAAGTTTTTAAGAAGAGACTGGACAGCCATTTGTCCGAAATGGTGTAGGGTTACCTGCCTGAGCAGGGGGTTGGACTTGATGACCTCCAAGGTCCCTTCCAACTTTATTATTATTATTATTATTATTATTATTATTATTATTATTATTATTATTATTATTATTATTAACCATTCATTCAGTGACCAAAGTTACAACGGCACTAAAAAAAAGTGACTTATGACTGTTTTTCACACTTACGACCGTCACGTGGTCAAAATTTTGGATGCTTGGCAACTGGCATGTACTCGTGATGGTTGCAGTGTCCCGGGGGTCACGTGATCCCCTTTTGCGGCCTTTTAACAACCGTGTGACTAACTTAATTGCCGTGTTTCACTTAACAACTGTGGCAAGAAAACGGGACAAAACTCACAAATGTCTGGCTTAGCACTGGAAATTTTGCCCTCGGTTGCGGTCATAAGTCAAGGACCATCTTACTCATTCAATACAAAGAGAAAAAAAAACATGCCTGAATTTTGGCCCATCCAAGATCTCTCCGTCACAGTCTGCTGCCAAAGCCCAAAGCCCCCCCCCACGAGGCTCCCCCCCCATCGTAGCAGGAGGGGGGACCCTGTGATCCTCTGCATGCAGTTTCACCTTCAGACTGCTTGCGCAAATCCCCTAGCTGCAGGCTGTCTGGGTTTATGTTGGACTCCATTTCCCATCTTCCCCAGCCAGCATGGTGAATGCAAGGGGTTTATTTGATTGATTGATTGATTGATAAGTGAGCATTCACAATGACCCTGAAAAAAGTGACTTGGGACCGTTGCAGCATCCCTGCGGTCATGTGATCGTGATCGAAATTCAGATCCTTGGCAGCTGACTCGCATTTACGACGGTTGCAATGTCCCGGGATCACGTGATCCCCTTTTGCGACCTTCAGACAAGCAAAGTCAATGGGAAAAGCCAGACTCACTTAAACAACTGTGTTGCTAGCTTAACAACTCCAGCGATCCACTTGTGGCAGGAAAGGTTGTAAAATGGGGCAAAATGCATTTAACAAGTGTCTCACTTAGTGACATAAATCTTGGACTCCGTTGTGGTCATAAGTCGAGGACTACCTGTACCCCGTCCGGTCATTTCCTGACTTACCTCTGTCTTTCTTCTGCCCACAGACCAACGAATTGGGACCTGCTTCTCCGCGCTGATTGGTGGACGGTGCGCAGGGGAGCTTCCTGGCCAGTATACCAAGATGCAATGCTGTTGTGACTCCGGGCGCTGCTGGGCCATTGGACAAACTCCGGAGATGTGCCCTGTACGGGGGTCAGGTGAGTGATTTGCCTAAGACCCCACAGCTCCCTGGGGGGACTCGGGGCAACATCAAGCTCCAGAGGAGACCCAAAGAAGGACAACGGATGAGTGGCACAGCAGTAGGGCTGCGAATCTGTTGCACTTCCTCCATTGGGATTGGATGCTTGGAGCTTCTCTTTAATTATTCTCATTAATGTTGCCGTGTCTTTTGGAGCTCCTCTTTAATTATTCTCATCAATGTTGCCGTGTTTTTTGCAGCTCCTCTTTAGTTACTCTCATCAATGTTGCCGAGTCTTTTGCAGCTACTCTTTATTCTCATCAATGTTGCCGTGTCTTTTGCAATTCCCCTTTAAATATTCTCACCAATGTTGCCATGTCTTTTGGAGCTTCTCTTTAGTTATTCTTATCAATGTTGCCGTGTCTTTTGGAGCTTCTCTTTAATTATTCTCATTAATATTGCTGTGTCTTTTGCAGCTTCTGTTTAATTATTCTTATCAATGTTTCCGTGTCTTTTGGAGCTCCTCTTTAGTTATTCTCATCAATGTTGCCGTGTCTTTTGCAGCTTCTCTTTAATTATTCTCATTAATATTGCCGTGTCTTTTGGAGCTTCTCTTTAATTATTCTCATTAATGTTGCCGTGTCTTTTGGATCTCTTCTTTAATTACTTTCATTAATGTTGCCGTGTCTTTTGGAGCTTCTCTTTAGTTATTCTCATCAATGTTGCCGTGTCTTTTGGAGCTTCTCTTTAATTATTCTCATTAATGTTGCCATGTCTTTTGGATCTCTTCTTTAATTACTTTCATTAATGTTGCCATGTCTTTTGGAGCTCCTCTTTAGTTATTCTTATCAATGTTGCCGTGTCTTTTGGCACTCCTCTTTAATTATTTTCATCAATGTTGCCGTGTCTTTTGGAGCTTCTCTTTAATTATTCTCATTAATGTTGCTGTGTCTTTTGCAGCTTCTCTTTAATTATTCTCATCAATGTTTCCGTGTCTTTTGGAGCTTCTCTTTAATTATTCTCATTAATGTTGCCATGTCTTTTGCAGCTCCTCTTTAGTTATTCTCATCAGTGTTGCCATGTCTTTTGGAGCTTCTTTTTAATTATTCTCATTAATGCAGCTGCTTCAGGGTTTCCAAGATACGGTACTTGATTCACATTAATGGCTTTGCAGATTCTTTCAAGAGCTTTACACAAACCTGTTATATGGTTGACTTACAACCGTTCATTTAGGGAATGTTCTAAGTTAAAACAGCACTAGAAAAAGTGACTTTTGATTGGTCCTTGCACTTACAACACTGCAGTAACCCACACTCACACAATCACGCTTGGCAGCCAGCATGTATTTACAACAGTTGCAGCTTCCTGAAGACACATTATTTGTCATTTGCAGCCTTCCTAACTCTCTTCCAACAAGCAAAGCCAAGGGGGGGGGGGAGCCAGACTTCCTTAACAACCGTGTGATTCACTTAACATATAGAGGTATTTTTAAAAAAGGATATAAAGTGGGACACAACTCACTTAACAACTGTGTTACTTAGTGACAGACATTCTGGATCCCATTGCAGACATAGATTGACGACTAGTTGTAGTTTTTCAGCAGGTGCTGGCTGTTGTGCTTCTCCTCCTGCCCCCTTTCCTTCTCTTCTTCTGCTTCTCCTCCTTCTCCTTCTCCCTCTCTCTTTCTTCTCCTTCTCCCTCTCCCTCTCCTCCTCCTCCTCCCCCTTTCCTTCTTCTCCTTCTCCTCCCCCTTTTCTTCTCTCCTTCTCCCTCTCCTCCTCCTTCTCCCTCTTTCCTTCTTCTCCTTCTCCTCCTCCTCCTCCTCCTCCTTTTCTTCTCTCCTTCTCCACCTCCTGCCCCCTTTCCTTCTCTTCTTCTGCTTCTCCTCCTTCTGCTTCTCCCCCTTTCTTTCTCTCCTTCTCCCTCTCCCTCTCCTCCTCCTCCCCCCCTTTCCTTCTT